>NW_019745080.1:3428690-3535383 GCF_002891405.2 Cryptotermes secundus
ATGTTTTGGTTACGATCTCTTCCTTCGTAATCCTGCTCAACCCATGTCCTCCTGCCATTCGACTCTATAATCTCGTGGCCTAGTTACTTACAGCGTCAGAAAATAATACACAGAAAGACAATGAAAGCGATGGAGTTTCTCTAATTAATACTCGGGTAAGGCTGAACATATTCCTACATGCTTAGATCCTGTGAACTCGTGGACAGCAAAACCGTCAATGGATTTATATAGTAGCGTGTACAGCCGTTGTTATGCAATGGGCGAATAAACGACGGCGTTTTGCAACCCGTTTCTAGGCAATGGATCGGTAAACACTTTCCCGAGACAACGAACATGAACACAAGTGATTTACTGTTGGAAACGATGTTTTGAACTCTGTCCGTGCAAAGTGGTTATAAGGAAGGCAATTGGGGCTACCCAGTCAGTTGTCAGTTGTCTGTTCACAGAGTAGTCAGTTGAAGGTCAGCCTGTGAAGAGAAGACTAGAAGGTTGATGTGAAATGGCCACCAGCCAGGGAGTTGTCAGTTAGTTCTCAGTTTTCAGTTGAGAGTTGAATTCTGCAAGGGAGGCTGTGTAGATAGAACCTGAACGCATGAAGCTGAATGATCTCTACTGTTAGAAGCCGTTGCCAGGGAACGGCTGGTGAAGACACTGCAAGCTGGAAAAGCCTTAGTGGGTGCTGTGGTGACTTGTGAAATTTGGAGATTACCGGTGGCGCTGTGATTCCTCTGACAATTTTTAAAGGAAGTTAAGTACTTTAATAATAGATGACAAATCTAAAAAACATTCTTGAATCATGTATCTGGTTGCGATCCAAAACGATATGATATATAGAACTGTATACACCTGCCGCCATTTCCTCTCTTTGCAATAGAAATGACTGCCTCTGAATTGCATGTGATAAACTATTGTCAGCGCGTAACAAATCGTCACTCCCGACAGCATTTTCACGCCATTGAAATACTGGTCTAACGATATGGAAATTATTTTAAGAAACAGCAGCATTGAATAAGAAGTTCTGACTTTCTTTCCTTTTAAGAGCGAAACTTCACAAAACTTTTCTAAAGTTAGACAAACCTATCCAATTTCGTGACTTTCTGCCTTGGCTCTTGGTACAAAACTACATTCTCTACGAAATTATGTGTATGATCCACACACATATGCATCTGGCCTAAAATCCAGTTAACCTAACACATTCCCTGTTATTAACCGGAATGTTTATGTTTAAACCTGCCCGTCAATTTATAGAACGGCATCACAGCGTTGTGAGGTGTGTAATGAACGTGGAGGATTTCATTTCGAATAATTTTCATAAATTCATTACGTAATAAAAGAACTTTCTGTGTACACAGTGATTGTAAATTATTGTAGGAGTTCCCGTTTATAGACCACGGAAATCCCGACAATAATTTAGAATCACATTCTATTCTAGTGTACATTTTACTAACAAGTTAACTGACATTCGGGTCTCTCTGTATTTAAGATATATTGAAGTAAGACTGTATTATGGAGTCCATGATGGGGAACTCTTAAATCTAACAGAGGAACACATATTAAATTTCATGGCGAATTTAGGGCGTTTCAACGTGAAGGAAATATTTATGCACAGATTTTGAATTTGGAGGCAGAGGCACTTCAAGTTTAAATTTATTTTGTTCGCACTCTTAGATAAAACTTGGAAATAGGGACATTCCAAATTAAAAGTCACCTTTGTTCTGACTTCTGCAGCTACAAACAGGAACCTGGACTAGGCCGTGCCACAGCTCAAGCTGTTAGTCGCTGGCTTCCCACCGCGGCGGCCCGGGTTCGATCCCGGGTCTGGTCAAGTGGGATTTGTGGTGGACAAAGTGGCGCTGGGGAGTATTATCTCCGAGTACTTCGGTTTCCCCTGCCAATCTTCATTCCACCAAATTCTCCATCATCATAATCTCACGGTGCAGACTACAATAGGCCAATCAGTGGCCGCCGTGCCGAGTGGACCCAGTTGAATTCCACCCCTACTAAGCGAATTAAAAAAACTGGACTAGCCCACGTTTAAAGTTATTTTGACTTTCAACCGACTGCACGGAGTTATATCGCTGAAAATGTAACTCTTCGAAGTCATTTTTGTTCGAACTTTGGGTTAAAACTTATGAACATGAATATTCAAATTTAAAAGTTGATTTTCTTCGGGAATTTTATTTTTAGAACTTGGAAATAAGGGCACTCCAAATTGAAGAAAAAACTTTTGTTCAGAATTCTGGTTATAGCTTGGCGGCAAGAACGTCCAAATTGAAAAGTTATATTTGTTGGACTTCTGGTAAAAAAGAAAAAAAGGAAGGTGGGAACAAGGAAAATCCCACTTAAGATGTAGACAAAGCGCTCCTAGATTATAGAAATTTGTAAAATATAGAATAAAATAATTTGTGGCATTCTAAATTCCATCCGCTCTATGAACCAAGTTACGTCGTACCTTGTTCAAGCAACCTTACGGAACATATGTGCGGGGTAAGTGTTTTTGAATTTCACACCGCACATGAGTACCGAAAGTTTGTTTAAAACAGATTATTGCAACTTTTTAATGAAAGCATAGCAGCCTGCGTCAATAGCCGACTACGGCGTGCAGTAAAGTAAAAGTAAAACTATCCCTGTAACAGGCCATGGAGGCCCATAGGGTTGTGAGATGTCGAGATTCCCACATTTTCTAGACAGTCGGCTCATAGATGGCGGTAAGGTTGTCAGGCTTAAGCGCCGGCCGCCGTTTACCACCAGGAAGATTCCAGCAAAGCATACCACATAAACTAGAGAGCACAACAGCAGTAACAATCAACATCCTGATACTACAGGGTTATTCATAAGTCCGTGAAACAATTTGAAAATTTACAATAAATAAACTACGCAACGGATACCAAATTTTATTACACTGAAATAGGGATAAACTCACCAAGTTTCTTTTACATAGTTCACAAATGCTCAGTGTGTCCACCTTTGCTGATACGGCAGACATCTATGCGATAATCCATTTCGTCCCACACCCCTGTCAGCATATCACGGTTGACCAGAGCCACAGAAGCGGCGATACGGTTGCGAAGATCCTGAGATTAGCAGGCAACAGAGACACAAAAAACTTGGAGACATTCATTCTCTATCGGCGTAATAATTACCATGATCCGATACATAGTTTATTTGTTGTGAATTTTTAAAATGTTTCACAGACTTATGAATAACCCTGTAAGAAAGAAGAGAAACAGTTAACACAAACGAATCTAGCCAATAATAGAAAAATCAGACGAAAAGATGCGTGGTCTACTACAGCAACAGACACTAAGCTGAATACAGCATACGACACTTTTAAATTATTTTAAAAATTAGTAAAATTAAAATTAATTTTTAACTTTTCTTTCCTATATATCTTGTTTTAAATCAACATCTAGCAGTTAGAATATAAAAGTACATAGAAAGAAGTAGTTTTAAGCCTAATGTATATAAATATGAATACACGCTTTACAATTCAATAATGAAAATGTTAAAGTCACAACACCTGAGGATGACACTATAATGGTCGAAATATATAATGGAACATAAGTTAATAAATTATAGTTGTGCTGACGGTGGAATTTGTATTATAAGATTCCTGGTACTCACTTCTGTTACAAGCTGAGTCGACCCCAGGACCATAGCGCGACTGGAAGCATTAGGCCAGACCTCGTCGGGTATTGAACTCGCGATCTTCCGGCTTCTAGCATAATGCCTCAACCAACTACGGTACCGTGTGCTCCCTTATAAACAGATTTTAAAATGCGCAGAATCTCAATTTTGTTGTTGGGCAGATGCTGTAGAACTGAAAAAGAACAATTTCCTTACACAGTCACAAAACGATTTACTGGCCATGGACTCCACACTCTAGTACACAGGCCTAGGCGGCTTTCAGTCGCAGGGACTCCTCCTGTTTCACGCACCTGCAATACTCGTACACATCTCACTGTTGACACTTTGCAGAAATTGACAGAAGAGGCCACGAAATCAGATCCTACCCCAAGCCATAGAAGCTGCAACTGTTGACCAGGAATAACATCTCGATACGTTGTTCCTATTGACCCTACATTCTTCACGTAACTCAAAAATACAATGGCTATAATTTGCGTCATCTGCTGTTATCACCGATAGAAATCCGCATTGTAACTACAGACTGTAGATCCAGTGGATTTCGTATGATTTCCATAATAGTGTCACGTATAAGGGAGGGGTGAGGGTACGCGTCACTAATAATTGTGGATTCTGGATTTGATGATTAGGTATATTCAAAGTCTATATCACAATTACACTCAATTATAACAGTTCACACACTTTCTGTGTTCTCTCTTGCTCTGATTCCCCTTCCAACTTCGCTTATGCACTCTGCGTCTATTCACAAATACACTCTGTCTTCTATCTGCTTGGCGTACCGAACAGGGGACACCGAGTCGAACAGTTCATCCCTCCGTTGTCATGGAAACGACCCCCTCCCCGTTGCTGTGATAACAAACGTTTACTTAGCCGTTGTCATGAAAACGACATCTCCATTGTGCATGAAACGTCTGTCTACGTTGCTTATTAGACGTCTGTTTGGAAGTCGCTACCTATGCAATGGATTCGTATGTCACAATAGGCTGTCATTGCTTTCCTAGGGAGTATTTACAGAGTGAGCTTTGTAATCGAGGCGCAGTATGCTTTCTAGATGTAAGAACTGGAGATTTAAATATTATTCAGATGAATCTTAAGCTTCAAAGGCCTAATTCCATTAATATCTAATTACTTTAATTTNCTTAAGCGCCGGCCGCCGTTTACCACCAAGAAGATTCCAGCAAAGCATACCACATAAACTAGAGAGCACAACAGCAGTAACAATCAACATCCTGATACTACAGGGTTATTCATAAGTCCGTGAAACAATTTGAAAATTTACAATAAATAAACTACGCAACGGATACCAAATTTTATTACACTGAAATAGGGATAAACTCACCAAGTTTCTTTTACATAGTTCACAAATGCTCAGTGTGTCCACCTTTGCTGATACGGCAGACATCTATGCGATAATCCATTTCGTCCCACACCCCTGTCAGCATATCACGGTTGACCAGAGCCACAGAAGCGGCGATACGGTTGCGAAGATCCTGAGATTAGCAGGCAACAGAGACACAAAAAACTTGGAGACATTCATTCTCTATCGGCGTAATAATTACCATGATCCGATACATAGTTTATTTGTTGTGAATTTTTAAAATGTTTCACAGACTTATGAATAACCCTGTAAGAAAGAAGAGAAACAGTTAACACAAACGAATCTAGCCAATAATAGAAAAATCAGACGAAAAGATGCGTGGTCTACTACAGCAACAGACACTAAGCTGAATACAGCATACGACACTTTTAAATTATTTTAAAAATTAGTAAAATTAAAATTAATTTTTAACTTTTAGTTCCTATATATCTTGTTTTAAATCAACATCTAGCAGTTAGAATATAAAAGTACATAGAAAGAAGTAGTTTTAAGCCTAATGTATATAAATATGAATACACGCTTTACAATTCAATAATGAAAATGTTAAAGTCACAACACCTGAGGATGACACTATAAGGGTCGAAATATATAATGGAACATAAGTTAATAAATTATAGTTGTGCTGACGGTGGAATTTGTATTATAAGATTCCTGGTACTCACTTCTGTTACAAGCTGAGTCGACCCCAGGACCATAGCGCGACTGGAAGCATTAGGCCAGACCTCGTCGGGTATTGAACTCGCGATCTTCCGGCTTCTAGCATAATGCCTCANTTAATTTTTAAAATACAGACCAATTTTCTTCTTCCACATAAATTATTTGTTGTCGTCCCTCACTGCATGTGACATTTCCCGCACGGCTCTTGTTACAGCGGAGTACGGATCGCTATCAAACATAACACAACATAACAATCTACACATTCCCACATATACAGGATATGCACATACCTCTTTTACAGCAGCAGGACACAATGGCAACGTGATGTGAACACGGATATGTGTCTAGACTCTTCGCAATCACCCAGTAACAGATTTCCCATCCTCCTAAAAAACGAGATACATTATAGTTTTCGCCTTTTACTTATTTTATTTTAATACAAGCCGGAAAGTCGCGGGTTTGATTCCCGATGAGATAACTGGATTTTTCAATTGACCTAATTAATCCAGCCGCATGATGACCCTGGGGTCGGTTCAGACTCTAATAGAAATGAGTACCAGAAATCTTCCTGTAGGTAAAGGGCAGCTGGCGCGTAAGGCTGAAAACCGCACCGCCATCTGTCAGCCGATTGTCTAGAAAATATGGGATTCTCGACGTCTCACAACTCTGTGGGCCTCTACGGCCTGTTAAAGAGATAGCTCTGCCTATAATTTTTTACATATTTTCGAGTTTTAATTACACGATGACCAATCTAACAGTGCACTGGCTATCCCTGTCTTGATTCTTGTTTAGCATTGCTTGTATGATGTAGTTGGGGGCCAGGTCGTGATGTTATGGGCCTCGTACATGCTCTCTATTTATACCATATTGGAGTGCAGGCAGAGACATCTGTCGTCGCGTTGTATGCATGATATGTAGTGTAGTTCACGTCTTGTTCTGCATTCGGTTGTTGAGGCTTAAACTATCGTTAGATTACGTAACAGAAATTATTTTGCAAGTTGAGGTTGTTATCTTCACGCCAATCCGCAACCCGGAAGGCCGGCCGCTTCCTTTCGTCTGGCTCGTACCCTTCGGTCTGTATGACACTGGTGATTCTAGCCTCCGCTAACATAGCTTTCCAGTTGACCACCGTACATAGACTTTCCATGCATGGGAGAGGCGTGTGTTTTTAGTTCCGTCAGTTCTAAGACAAAAAATATGCTTAGCCTGGAATGTTAAATTAATTATTATGACGTATAGACTCATTGCTAGGTAACGACTCAGTAAACACATTTCCGCAGAAGCGTACACGAGCAACAAGTCGTCCGTTTCTAGGCAACGGATCAGTAAACAAGCCTTCTAAACAAAAGAGAGGATGTATTTTCTACGTGCGCCATGCCAATGGGTTATAAAGGGACGAAGAATGTCGTTTGAGAGTTGTTGTCAAGAATTTGATCGCGTTTTGGAGATGGCAGTTGAAGATGATTGAGAAGAAATGGTGAAGAAGGAATTAGATTGTGGAAAGAAGACTTCATGTATTATTTGAAGTTACAGTGTGACTGTTATGAAATCCGTTGCCAGGAAGCGACTAGGAAAGACTAAGAACCATAGTGCATGTGTAACGGTGAACTGTAAATTGAGTAGATCAGCGATAGCGCTGTATTGCTTGTAGTTCCGAGTTGTGTGAATAAGGTGTCAATAAATCCAATCATCAAATCCAAAAACCCGTCTTATAAGTTACGAACAATCCTACACGTGACAATATCATATGCCTATATTAATACGAATTGAGATATTTTAAGCCTAGTGTAAAGGGCTTTGGACCGCCTCTGTGGTCTAGTGTTCAGAGAACCTGGCTAGAGATCCAGTGGTCCCGGGTTCGATTCCCAGAGCTACAAGATTTTCTGAGAAGTAGTGGGTCTGGAACCGGTTCGCTCAGCCTCGTGAGGGTAATTGAGGAGCTATTTCAAGGAAATAGAGGCTCCGGTCTAGAAAACCTAAATTAACGACCGTGGGGCTTCGTTGCGCTGACCACACGACACCCTCTATTCGCAAAAGTTGGCACTAACTTCGCCGAGAAGAGGCGGTCGCTCGGTCGGTATAGGTCGCTTGCGGACTCAAGCCACGGAGTTTTTAGTTATTTTTAGTAAACTCGTTTGAGCCTGTATGTAGGTACTTTACGCCAATGTTACATAATTATCTTTCTTTCGTTCAGCTTTCGCAAACCTGAAGAAACGTTAGATGTCCTTGCTTACAATCTTTCTTTCTTCTGCCCCACTATGGTATAATGGAGAATAAAGCAAAGAAACTTTCAGATACCTCACGATGGAAAAAGAAATGCGAGGGGAAAATATGAAAACGAACTTGACAATATGATGAATGATGCGACTCCCTTGGCATGCATAACCAAATTATTTCTATGTGACGAGAAGTTTCGTCGCATTAGACCACCTTACTTTCAGGGGAAGAAAGAGGAACGCTCGCGCTTTGTATGTATAGACGTAATAAGAAAGAAATAAAGAATTTTCTTTGAATTTCTTGACTAAACACGCCACAGTTAGTAAGTACTTTATTATTGTTCCGGAGAAACCGAATTTAATACTCCTGGAAATTGTGTCGAGCACAACACGAAACGAAATCGTCACGAGGAAGTGTATCGATCTGTGTTCAGTGAAGGGGGTAATGTTTGGAACACTGAACAGCCAACTCCGTAATGAGACGCTATGTCCTCTCATGTCCATTCATGTTCATGTTCATAAAAGATACGATAAACCCTCGTTATATCTGACTTATAGGGGAAGGGGGTAGGGTGTCCCTAGTTGTTGATGTCAGCTCTAACTGGGTGAAGCAGTATTCACGAAAGGACACCACAGGATTTTTTTTCTTAAGGTGAGGTGAGACTGAGTCCACTTGATATGTCTGCCACAGTTTGACCTATTGTACCAGCCCCGGATGATAGATGATGATGTATGTGGAGCAGTTGATGGAATGAAAATTGGCAAGGGAAGCCGTAGTACTCGAAGAAAACCTGCAGCAGTGCCACTTTTCCCACCACAAATCCCACATCAATTGACCCTGGCTTGAACTCGTGTCGCCTCTGTGGGAAGCCTGAGCTATGGCACGGCCTACACCATAGGATACACAGCCAATACACGCAGTAAACTTAGAAACACACAACGTGATTACATAAAGGTTTATATATTGGGGTTTTACTGTAGGTTCATCATGCAGCATTACATAACATTATATAACATGTCTTTTTTTTTTGGCTTGGTTTGAAAACATAAAAGAATGCTTATGAGATCACCTTGCTGTCTGTGTGTCTGTGTATGCTCCCTTATTTTTTCGTTTTATATGCGATCCGTGTCTTATCAAACAAAATTAGACTATTAGTTCTTCCCTGACCTTGATTTCTGGCGGTGAATGTTAAAGCTATTCTTATAAGAGGCCGTGAAGGCCCATATGGTTGTGAGACGTCGAAGCTTCCATTTTTCTAGACAATCAGCTCACAGATGGCCGTGAGGTTGTCAGCCTTACGCGCCGGCCGCTCTTTACCCCCCAGAAATATTCCTGGTCCTCATTTTTGTTAGAGGCTGAGTCGACCCCAGGGCCGTAGTGCGGCTGGAAGGATTGAAATATCCAGTGAATTCGTTTTGAATCGAACCCGCGACCTTCCGGCTCGAAGCATAGTACCTCAACCAACTACGCTACAGCGGTTCCGTTCGGTGGTGAGAAACCATATATTATATGATGTTACAATGAGATTTGAATTGATTTATTTTATTCAATATTGATTTATTTAATGACGCTCTCAATAGTTCAAAGTATATACACGTAATTACCGTCGATGCTATATAATATATGTGGTGGGAGAGAGGGAAACGGTCAGTGACGACACAAGCTAGCCAGTAGCAACATGGAAGCTAAAATTAATGTAAAGGCATGATTTGTATATGTCATTTCATCAAATATGAATAATAAATATGAAAGGGACTACTTCGCTGTCAGGCAAATATTATTTCGCGGTGCGTTTTGGCGGACATTCAATTGTTACAATAAACGTTAATAACGAAAGGTATTTTGTAGAATTCCTGGTTTGTTTTGAGCGACAAACAAAAAATAGTGACATAGGAAATTCCCATGAAATCATGTTAGAAATTAAAATAAAAATAATTCATTGTGTGTTGTGATCAGGCTACGCGCAGGACGATCCAGGAATCGGTGTTCGGTTTCCAGTAGACGCAAGATATTCTTTTCTTCTACAGCGTTCATACCGGTCCTTCAGCCGAACCAGTCTCCTCTCCGAAGGGTACCTGGAGTTCTATCCAGGCACGAAAGACGTCAGACATAGACAGGACCCATCTATGGGGTTCTCCTTTGGTTGCTTCACAACACTGTCATTGTCTGAACTATATGACGTGGAATGGAAGGGTGATTAATAAATGATGAATTGAGAAGGATTTGGGCGGAAATGGCAGTGTCATGCTCGAATTACTTTGTAGCTAGGAGGCCCTGAGGAAAACCACGAAAAACTCGGCTGCGGTAACCAATGACCCGTCCGAGATTGGCATCGAACCCCTCCCAAATAAGATTCTTAATCGCTTCCGCTACAGCAGCCCCCCCCCCGCTCTAGAGTGTTACAGTCACCTAGTCGTTGTGTCACTGGCTTTAGGACCGAAGCTACATTCTCCTGGAATAATGCGAATAATGAGCATATAATTAAGATAATTCAGTGCGCATACGGAAGGCTCCTATTATCCACGTGTCAGCGTTCAGCTAATTAACCTCACAGCGAATTTAAGTTTAATTAAGTCATGAATAGTCTCATTAATACTTAAGAAGTGTAGCGTGTGGCTCCAAGCTTTTGAAGTAAATCTGATAACTAATCTCGGCATAATAAACGTATGTAGGTAAGGCTCCACTTATTCTTAATCTTGAAACTATACATAGAAAAATAATCATACTCCGGTACTTTTCACGCCGTGAAAAGAGCAGTCGATATTATTTCAGCGGTTAGCTTAGTGAGGAAAACATATATTTAATTATGTAATTAAGCACTATGGCATGAAAATATGTGGGGATTGGAGGTATGGCTCCATCTTTTTTGACCTCGGATCTAGATTGAAGTGAATGGTCAGTTTCAGGCCACTGCTGCTTCCGGGGAAAGAATCGTCGCTACCCATTGCATGGGAGACTGGGTGGCCTCTTGAGCCGGTGTGGAGGCTATAGAGAAAAGGAAAAACTGTTGCCTCTACCGGGAATCGATATCCTGTTGTCCAGCCCGTAGTCCAGGTGCTATACCAACTGAGATATCTCGGCTCCACGGATTCGCTGAGAAGACTTTAGAATTGCTGTATGAAGACAAAGGGAGAAACAGCAATAGCAATGCCGTTACCGTGAAAGGATGGAGTTTTCCAAAGTGGGAGCCTCGACTCGTCAAGCGTCCCCTTAGGGGTCCACCGAAAATTCCAGCGGTCTAATTATCAGATATATAAAATAATAAAAAATACCACATTGAATTAGAAACACAAATTAGTTAAAACTATCCCTGTAATAGGCCGTGGAGGCCCATAGGGTTGTGAGACGTCGAGGCTCTCACATTTTCTAGACAGTCGGCTCACAGATGGCGGTGAAATTGCTACAGCCTTACGCGCCGGGCGCGCTTTACCTTCCAGAAAGATTCCTGGTACTCATTTCTGTTAGAGGCTGAGTCGACCTCAAGGCCATAGTGCGGCTGGAAGGATTACGTCAATTGAAAAACCCAATAAACTCATCGGGAACCGAACCCGCGACCGTCCAGCTTGTACCAGTGTCTCATCCAACATCGCTACCGCGTACCCCACAAACGCATCATTTTAATAAGTGATTCATAGAGAATAGAGCAGGAATAACTCAGCATAGCGACTGGCTACGGGCTGGACGACCGAGGCGTCGGAGTTCGAGTCCCGGTAGGGTCAAGAATTTTCTCTTCTACACGTCGTCCAGACCAGCTATGGAGTCCACCCAGCCTCCTATCCAATGGATACTGGGGGCTTTCCCCCGGGGTAATGCGGCCGGGGTGTGAAGCTAACCCCTTACCTCCAGCTACTGCCGAGATCAAGAAAATGTGGATCTATACATCCACTCCCCCATACGCCTTCATTGTGTAGTGCTTAATTAGATAAGTACAGGGACAAATTTACGCTTTTTTAACTTTACTTTTTAGATTATAACTGAGGTTCCTTAGTTTTTTAATTTTTTAATCACATATTAGGTAACTTTCATATGTTTTATAGGTTTATTAGTGCCAATGGGGGTTCGGGCTGAAGTAGTCTGCCCTGGATCCTGATCATTAGTTTTGATGGTTTCTATGATCCGATACCTTTTCCGTCTCTGTTTCTGTAATTCTAGGAAATATTGACAATTTAACTAAGAAGAGACACTGTGAATGAACAGGCTCATAATACTTATACGAAGTGTTAGAATTTGAAACTCATAATTAATCCCTTCACTGTCTCACAACTCTGTTACAAGTTCGTCTGGTGCTTTCTGAAATCTCGTCTCACGAAATATTCAATTGACTCAATTTGCTTTTCAGGGCCATGAGAAACATACAGCATAGGAGAAACCTCAATGAAAAGTGAAATATTCTGCTATATACACGTACAGGATGGTTACAAAAGAAGTTAACATGTCAAAAATTTATTGTGAATAAACTAAACGCGTCACAAAACTAAACCGGGAATGTTCGAAGCAGAAACTTGTCCAGTAATTGAGACTAACTCTATCTAACGGACACAGCTGGGTGTGTCCCTCCTCACCCTTTCACCTGAGAATGGAAACACATCCCGTTTCTGAAACGTAGTATTCGTTTATAATATAAGAGCAAAGACAAAATCAAGACCGATCACAGTTTCGCGCGGTCTAAGATGTGAACTCTTTTCCCTCGCTCGAACACTATGATCGTGGGTTCGAACCCCACTCAAGGCATGAATGTTTTTGTGCGTTTATTCTGTTTGTACCTATGTAGCAGCCTTGCGACGGGCGGATCCCCCTTCCAAGGAGTCCTGCCGACTGTGTAGAGGATTAAGAAGCTGAAAAAGCGGCCGAGGTCCAGCAAAGGGGCTGTAGAGTCATAGGTACGTAGATATACAAGGTCAAGGAAACTAGTACTCTTGGAAATAAATTCAGTAGTCCACAGCTCTACTATATACTGCAGACATTACATAATATAGAGAACTTATGTTGCTCTGTACTTCATTAAATTTATGTAATAAGTGTTTCATATACTATTCTTCCGGTATTCATCACATTTATTTCAATTCTTGGTTTGTTTTTTCAACTCTGAGTCAACTTTGTAAAGTTCATATAGATTTCTAGCTTCTAAGGACTGATGCAATGCAATCAGGTAGAAATCCATCGGCGTTTCGGAGGAACGTTCTACCTGCATCTTCTGAGTGGATGAGTAAACTGAATAAGAAACCAGCAAGAAGCAAGGCATCCTCCTTTTTACTTGCTTCCTCATATTACGTTTCCACCCTGAAGATGGAGGCGGTGCGTCCCTCCGAAACATTGATGAACTTCTACCACACTATGTGACATATCGAAGAAGGTAAATACCCTTTAACATTACCGCCGTGAGAACGTCTCACAGAGATGATAAAATTCTAACTTACTGTAGCGTAACAAATAATTTAGAGTAAATGTCAGCTTAAGGTATAATGTGAAGTTTTCCCTGCGCTTAATTAATTAATCACCATGTAATTAAGATTTTCGGGAGAGGGAAGTTATAGCGCCATTTTTATTACCCCTGGACGCTTTACCCCTGTAGAGAGGGCCCCCGATAAAAATAGAACAGGAGACAGGGTGGGCCTCAGAGTCGGTCTGAACAGAATTGAGCAGAGAAAAATTTCTTGCCTTTGGCGGAATTCGAAAGATGGTCATCCAGCATGTAACCGATCGCTACAGTGACTGAGCTACCCTAATTCCGTCTTCTGTATTTCTAAGTTCAATTCAAATATTAGTAAAAGTAAACAATATTTTATGCTGAACATATGCGGCAATTACAATTTGACATGTTAGTAAGTACAGTAAGGAGCAGGGATAGCATAGTCGATATAGCGACTGGCTACGGGCTGGACGACAGAGGGGTCGGAGTTCGAGTCCCGGTAGGGTCAAGAATGTTCTCTTCTCCACGCCGTCTAGACCGGCTCTGGGGCACACCTAACCTCCTATCCAATGGGTACCAGGGGTAAAGGGGCCGGGACTTGAAGCTGACCGTTCATCTTCAACTATTGCCGAGGTCAAGATAATGTGGATCTATACATCCACTCTCCCATACGCCTTCATGGCGTAGTGCTTAGTTAAGCACAGGGACAACTTTACCTTACCTTAGTAGGTACAGTATGTTGTAATGTAATTGCGAACTAATTTCTGTTTGACAAGTGGAAATTCTGCGTCCTTGACGTGTAATTCTCATAAAAGTATCCTCTTTAGATTTGTGCCACAGCGAAACAGCACGAAACTAAAGGTTACGTGACGATAAACGTGAACCTATTCTAGATCTCGGAACAGATACTCTCGCGTTCACACTTCGGCCTTTACCCCCTTCCCCCATCTCTGGGGAATATGCTAACGTCGCAAATCTCAGCTTACGATACAATTCACGGCCTTTCAATCGAAACCTCTGACCTCGATAGGCCACTCATCCTCTGACACTTTTCATAATGAACCGATTTCCGCTGTAGAGATAGGAATGATTCATCAGTTCCTGTTGCAGGTCTGTATAAAGTGGTCTTGTGCTTCTTATGGTAAATGTTATTTACTGTTTGCGAATGTTATTTACTACTGGCCAATTAAGTTACAAATTATTCGGAGAACCAACAAATGAATAAACTAATAAATTACACAATTTCAAAGCAATGATTATTTACCTAGAACAACCACGCCCAGAAAAGTAAAATGAAAACCTAAGCAGACGCGTGTAAACATGCAGCATCTCCTCCACAATTGCTACAAGCTCAGAAAAATAAGTCTTAGAACATTGTGCAGTAAAGGAATAAAAAAACTGTTCATAAACATCACAAAAGAGACAATAATATTTTTCTTGTGAGAATAAGATGATAATATTAAAAAACAAAGAATTTCTCGAAGAACTAATCGCGTACTTTCCTTTCATACGACACGGATCACAGTAGCCGCGCGGTCTGAGGCGTGAACTGTCTTCGCTCGCTCTGACTCTGGGACCATGGTTTCAAATCCCACTCAGGCCATACATGTTTGGTGTGTGTGTGTATGCCTTTATTCTGTGTTTGTGTTGTCCTGTGTGTCGGTAGCGGCCTTGCGACGGGCTGATCACTTGTCCAAGAAGTCCTACCGTCTGTAAAAAAAATGATTACATAACTAAATAATAGGCCTGGGCCCTGAATGGGCTGAAGAGCCATTGAAATATAGAGATCGCATAGAAAACAAAAGAATCAGGCTGGACACACAGACATACAGACAGCCTGGTGATCTCATAAGCCTCAACAGTTCAGAAGTTAGGGGGGTACAAGACAGAGAGCAAGGTGATCCCATAAAACTCCTAAGAAAAATAAGGGGGTGAGCAAACAGACTGACAAAGTTACCTCGTCGGGTTTTCTTCGGTTTTTTTTTTTCTTAAATAAAGGAAGGGGGTGAATGAGGGAGATAGATGTTAAGGCATGGACTTCATTTGCCTCTCATAGGACAGGACTTCTCTGAACACCTACAAGAAGAATATCCACCGAATAACTGTTATGAATATAAATATGTTAATGAGTTTCTTGTTCCGAGAAGCAAATGTAACAGACAAGTACTCTGTATGGGGGACATGCAGAAATATGAACATAGAAGTAAGTGGTACACGTGCATACCTCTGACCTGTGAAGGATTTAGCTGGCTCAGAACTCAACAAGGGGCTTGTGTGCATACGGTGATCAAATATCGGGCTGCATAAATCTCTTGAACAGTTCATCTACAGTTCCAATGCAGGAAACTGTACGCATAATTTGTCAATTATAGGTCAAAGTAAGAAATATGAAATTGACCCTGTGCTTAATTATTACGCTCTGCGCGTAAAGACATGTGGGTAAAGTATAGCTCCAACATTCTTGACATCGATACTACGTGTATATGGAAGTGAGTGGTCAGCTTCACGATCAGGTCGCTTTACTCCCAGGAAAAGAGTCCCCGTTACCCACTGGGTAGGATGCTGCGCGAGTCCCCGAGTAGGTCTGAACGTTCCGTAATAGAGAACAGTTTTGTCTCTGCCTCCATCCAGGCCCCAGCCCGACTCCCCAGTTAGAGAATAAGTCAAACAATAATTTAATTTCGTTGTTTTGATATCTGAATCGAGTCACATAATAAGTAGACACATCTCATATATTCCTGCTTGATCTGTCGATGTGTTTGGTCCAGCGATTCGCAAGTTTCGCTATTTAAAAGAACAAAACTTTTCCAGTTGAGTCTGAATCCATTCTTGCGCCAATTGTGTGTCGTGACTGATACAATTTCAGACGTAATTTCATCAGTAGTATGGGATGGGTGGGGCGTGTATTGCTGTTGGAAGAGGGGACAAATACTTTAAGATTTTGGTCGAAAAACGTAAAGGGAAGATATTATTTGAAAGACCTAGGCGTAGGTGGAAGAATATTGCAAAGGTTCATAAAGAAACAGGGTCGAGATTTGTGGAATTGATTTATTTGACTCAGGATATGGACCAGTGGCAGACTCTTTTGAACACAATTTTCCCAAAAAGGTGAGCTTTCTTTACTAGATGGAAGATTATCTTCCCGAGAAGGAATCTGCCCCCATGGAGCTAACTCCTTCGATATTCCGCTGATCCATCTGCTTCTTTACTTTATCACATAACAGTCGATAGCCGTATCATCAACACATACAATTGTATAAGGTAAAGATAGAATTTCCTCTGTTGTTAATTAGTCGTCACGTCAAGACGCCATATTGGCACATGGATGTATAGCTCCACGCACTGCGAACCTCTTCACTAGATGGAGATGAGTGGTCAGCTTCATGCCACGGTCCACTTCCTCCTAGGGAGATAGCCCACGGTAGCCACTGAATATGAGAGCGTGGATGGGCCCCAGAGGCGGTCTGGCCACAGTGGAGAAGAGAAAAATCTGTTTCCCTGGGGTTCAACCCCCGATTTCTCGGGCTTCTAATCCGTGGCGTACTCACTATACTTACTGAGCTATATTGGCTAGACGCATCACCATTGAAGACATCATTCCTCTGCTAAACAGGTATACTCACAGGGTGCGGCATTTTGCCTGGGTAACGATGAAAAAAGTGTATTCAAAATGTCACAGATACATGAACATAAATTATGTACAGACCGAGTATTTCAGTGTGGCCGATGGGATGCGCGTTTGCGAAGATATAATAAAAGCGATAGAGGCTGCATTGGCAGATGGCACGCTACGCTTGTCGAACACTGCCATGTCTAACCTCCTGCTTGATTAACCCCAGCCCTCGTTAATCCCTACACTCGTTTATTGGACTCAAATCAACTGCGCCTTCAGTTGTCATTAGTCAACTAAAGAAGTAGGCCTGTATACACCAATCACTTCAATTGCAATACACAATTTAGAAAATTAATTTTAATGTATCTAGTTTTAGCTTACTTTCCTTTTTTGCACTGGCTCTACAGCCCCCTTGGGCCCTGGCCTCTAATTTTTCAGTTTCATGATCATTTTACAGACGGTAGAACTCCTTGGACGAGTGATCAAATCGTCGCAAGGCCTCTACCTAAACACAGGACAACACAAACACAGAATTAACATACACATACCAAACATACAGGCCTTGTGTGGGATTCGAACCCACGATCCCGACTTCCGAGCGAGCGAAGGCAGTACATGCCTTAGACCGCTCAGCTATCGTGACCGGTATACTTTCTTTATTTGGAATAAATAAAAGAAGGCTTATGTGATCACCTTGCTGTATGTGTGTCCCTGTATAAGTTTTGTTAGGAAGCTTATGAGATCACTTGCTATCCGTGACCCCCACCCCCACCCAATTTTTGTTTTTCTGTGCTGTTCGTGTCTTAGCAAACGAAAGTAGGCGATCTGTTCTACCCATAAAATATTATCTTGAAGATTCTCACCTGTTTGCTTCAAAGGCAATCAACTCGATGATACGGAGGCACAACTTGCTGGAACTGCGAGTCATTGTCTTCCATATTGTCGGGCAGAAGAGCGCCAGCTCCGTCACGCGAAATCAATAAGCCGACTCTCGAAACTCGGAAGTCGGTCAAACAGATTCTCCCTACTCGTAAGTTATTAATGTACCCTCAGCTCTTCGTGTATCCAGAACGTCGATGAAAGAAAAGAAAAAGCATCTGATTTAAATATCATTAGACCACATAGAGAGTGGCCCAAAAAGTCGTTTAACTTGTCACTAAAAAGCGTCAGAAATTTTTTATTACTTACTGAATTTACAAAAATTGTTCGAAACGAGATCATCCATGTTGCACAAATCACAATTCTGTGTTACCGTTGTACAGAAAGAATGACAGGTTTAAATCTAACATTCCCACCAATACGAGAGAAGTCTTCAGGTTAACTGATTTTTTGGCGACCTTGTAATATAACTGTAAAAGAAAATTCTGTGGCCCACAGTCCGCATGTGAACTACTCCGACCGAGCGACCGCCGCTTGTCGGCGAAGTTAGTGCCAAAATTTAGCTGATTTGTACTAGTGCTTCATAATCGGGAAGTCCAGCGTTGAATCCTCGGCCTAGACATCAGTTTTGTCCTGTCCGAGATTTTGTTTTCCTCACAACTCACTGGCAAATTCCGGGTTAGAATCTCAAATTAGACCAAGGCCACTTCCTAGGCCGCGCCATAGCTCAAGCGGTTAGTCGCTGGCTTCCCACCGCCGCGGCCCGGGTTCGATCCCGGGTCTGGTCAAATGGGATTTGTGGTCGACAAAGTGGCGCTGGGACAGGTTTTCTCCGAGTACTTCGGTTTCCCGTGCCAATCGTTATTCCACCAATTGCTCCATAATCACCCTCACCTATCATCTGGGGCTGGTATAAATAGGCCAGAAGTGTCCGCAGTACAAAGTACCACCCCACTAGCAGTAAATAAAAGTAAGTAAGTAAATGTAGTATCTCAAATTTTTGCCGCACTACTTCTGTAAGAACTTCAGTTTCCACATTTCTTGGACCTGACAAGCTGGCGATATGTGTAGCTTTCCCCGTGTTCCTGCTATAGTGCTCTGTTCTATGGTGCCCGTGTTGAGTAGCATATGGTTACCTTCTTTAATGGAACTACCACCTGCAACTTCTGGTAAACAGCTACCAGTCTACACAGTGTCAGAGCCAAGAAGATCATAGTGTGAACGTGGGGGTTCGCTACACATACTGCCTCCATCCTGAAGGTGTAAGGAATATATTCCTCCGAAACACTAAATTATACGTAATAGACTCATCATTATCATAAGCCAGAAGATGCTAATGTGGGTCTTTGCTACATATACTGCTTCCATTCCGAAGATGGAGGTATTGTATCCTTCCGAAAGCTTGCCACTCACATACTAGACTACACGGTGTCATACCCTGCGGGGATGCGCCGCATACATTCCCCCCATCCTGAAGATGCAGACCGTATGGTCCCCTGAAAATTTCTCACTCCTCTACCAGACTACACGATATCATAACGCACAGATCTGCAATATGGATCTTCACCGACTCGATAACCAGAGACCTCAACACCCACAGTGCTGTTCGGCTCCTCATTGAAGCCAGGGAACAAAGGTTCTATTGTTCAGCCCGTTACAATATAGCACAGGTTGGGAACTGTTTCTCTTTATCTTCCTGCAGACAATTCTTACATCAGACGTCGAAGCAGACAGTTGCTGTCCAAGTTCTCATGACCTTCCATCGTTTTCCTGAAGAAGGACGCATGGAAACTGTATGTGTCTAGTTCTGTCTGAATATAACCAAACAACCGGAAATGTTTCTCAAATTTATTCGGAAGTTGCCCAGGTCGAACCTCGGCCAGAGCACTGACTATCCTGTGGAAAAAAAAAAAGTCCTGGGAAGAACTAATCTCCTACTTTCCCTGATACGGCACGTACAACAGAGAAACCGTGTCCAACAATTCTGTTGTTGCGTGTGTATTCGTTGCCGCGGTAATGTCTTTACAGAGCCTTTGATAGTTACGAGACAGTAAACAGTTCTGTTCTGGGCTGGATGCTTATGCTGCAATTACTGCGTGCAATCTTATAAATCTGGATATACCTTTTTTGGGAAATTCAGTGCAGTGTTTCCTCACAGACGCCGGGACAGTGCTTCAAATTACCGTATTTACGCATGTATAGGCCGCACATTTTTTGCCAAAAATTCAAGAGGAAAACTGGGGTGCGGCTTATATTCGAAATATTCGAAATCACACTTCATTTAAAAAAATATATTCATAAATTTCGGAATAATTTCTACTCCTGAAATAATATTCCAAGAAAATTATTTTTTCTATAATTTCTGTCTGAAAATTGTGCTGCGGCCTATACACGCACGCGGCCTATACATGCGTAAATACGGTAGCTTTCCAAGCCATTATTCACCACTATATAATCATTCGATAAAATATAACCTGAGTTACTAACAGCATCGTTAAATAAACAACAAGTATGCTTCTTTTGTGGGTTATTTAACAACGAAATCAGTATCCGAATTACATACGGTCGGATGGTAGAATAATTGAACAACCGGAAAGGATTCTGAAGGAAGTAAACCGGCCAAATAAAGGTCATATCTAGACATTTACCTTAAGGACCTGAGGCTCGCCATAGCTCAAGTGGTTAGTCGCTGACTTCCCACCGCGGCGGCCCGGGTTCGATCCCGGGTATAGTCAAGTGGGATTTGTGGTGCACAAAGTGGCACTGGGGCAGGCTTTCTCTGAGTACTTCGGTTTCCCCTGCCAATCTTCATTCCACCAAATTCTCCATCATCATAATCACCCGGGGCAGGTACAATAGGCCAATCAGTGGCTGCCGTACCGAGTAGACCCAGCCGGACTCCACCCCCCACTAAGCGAAAAGAAAATAAGGGACTGAAGAAATCCACGGAAACTTCAGTAAGGGTAGTCAGTGTCTCGGCCAAGACTCGAACAGAGCATCTCCTGGCTAAAAGCGCTAACAAGAGAGTCTAGACCAAACTTTTGGCTCAACTACACCGTAAAGACAGAATTATGTGAGAGAGAATTCCTGGCAAGAAGTACTTTTGTAGGAGATGAGGTTCTCACCGCCGTGGTTATGAAGAGCTCTGTCTCCTGGGATAGAACGCCTTGTAGTCCGTTGGACGTCAACTGACGTTCCGGAGAAACATCTCCATTTTCAGGGTCGAAAAATACGCAAAAAAAAAACAGAAACCAGCGTGAGAAAGATATCAGGTAGTTCTTATTTTTTAATCTTGAAGATTGAAGTGATATGCTACTCCGAAACGTCAGTTGGCTTTCACCGAACTACACGGCGATATATCCCAGAAGATAGAGTTTTTAAGAAGTATTTTTGGGGTGGTTATCGGGTACATTGGACGGTCTACATTATTAAATAATTGTGAATACTGCCGGGGTTCGATTTTTCTGTACTTCACAGCGTGCATACCGGTTCAGGGACCCATCCAACCTCCTAACCAATGGTTACCAGGGGCTCTTTTTCCGGGTGTAAAGAGACCTGTCCTTGAAGCTGACGACTCACCTCCGTCTATTGCTGAGGTCAAGAATGGTGGAACTGTACTTCCACACCCCCATACGTCTTCATGGCGTGATAATTAGTTCAGGACAGAGAAAAACTTTATCTTTGTCTATCTATAGCTGTACAGCCCGTGTGGACTTTTGCCCCTTTTTCAGTTTCTTAATCTATACACAGTCGGTAGGAATTCTTGGACGGGGGTTCAGCCCCCTCGCAAGGCTGCTGTCTACACAGGGGAACTGAAACACAGAATAAAAGGAGACAAACATACATGGCGTTGAGTGGGATTCGAACCTACGATACCAGTGTTCGAGCGGGCGAAGACCTTTCATGCCTTAGACCTCGCGGCCACGATCGTCAATTTGACCTTTACCTTAGCGAAAATGAAATGGAAAATTTTATATCATTTCGTGGAGATCCCTTCATTCGAATTTCAGATAACAGAGGTTACCCACAAATATTGGTGGTTCTAAAGGTTCCTTCGTGCTCCCTGTAGGCTTCTGTTCCACACGGCCTGATTACTTGCTGTGTGTACGAGTAGTGCAGATGAAATCTCTGTATTGGAAACGGATGGGTTGCAGCGAGAGTCTGTACAACACAAACACACTCTCATCATATTGATTTCGCAACATATTCAGGAACACTACAGCTGTCTCTCTTCCAGCTGCCACAGTTAAACTAAGGTAATATAGTATCTCAGTATGTGTTTGCTAAATGGAAGTATATGAAACTCCATTCATAATTGTGTATCACGACATGAAATAATTTTTCCGGTTATTTTATATAGTTGTGAAACAAGATATATTTCTTTGATTTTATATTTATGATTTATTTGTCGACACTCTTATTAGATCGCAATATGTGTATGTAGAGTTGGATGTTATTAATAGGATGATTAGTGAATTATGAATTGTAAATGATATGAAAGGCTGCTTCAGTGTGCTAGGGAGTCAGAAGATTAGGTAGAACCTCAGAAAACTCTATATCCCGAACGGGACTGGAACCAGGCACCGCCGGAAAGCAACTCACGAGGTTTCTGCCTAAGCCATTTTGTTCGGTTTCTCACTCTGAGTCAAAAGCAGTCCCTGTAACAGGCCGCTGAGGCCCACAGGTTTGTGAGACGTCGAGGCTCCCACATTTTCTAGACAGTCGACTCACAGATGGCGGTGAGGTCAGCCTTACGCGCCCGCTGCTCTTTACCCCGAGGGAAGATTCTTGATACTCATTTCTAGCTGAGGCTGAGTCGACTCGAGGGCCACACTATGGCCGAAAGGATTAAGTCAATTGAAAAAAATTCCGCGACCTTCCGGCTTGTAGCATAGAGCCTTAAGCAACTACGCTATCGCGTGCCCCCTGACTTTGAAGTAGGAATATAAATTACTATGTCTGAGAGTAATACGCTGATGAAAGCACAGCTTTTGTAGATTTAAGAAAATGGCCGCTTTAGGATATTTCGTAACTAAGAGCTCTGTCGTTATGCAGGACATCTATGTTGCTAGAGTAGAGAATACAGAAAATAACATTGAGCGTGGAAAGTTGTCGGATAGAGGAGAAATTAGATGAATATCACATGTCTGTAGGGGGGGATATAGAATAACTGAACTGGGAAGACCTAAAGGAGGCTACAGGATGGCATTAACTCTTTAAAGCCCTGTGGTTACTCTGTACCACTCGCTTTAACACACTGAAACTCTGCATTCTGTCCCGAAAGGTTCTATTTGTGTCTTATATGGTTCTCGCAGTAAACAGATATTTTTCCTCTTCCCTTTCCTAAGAGGAGGCCCGACTTCTAAGCACGGATATCCAGAAGATTTTACCTCAAGCCAAGAATGACTGTGCTGGCGAGGCCCAGAAGCAAATTTATCGACCGACCAGATTTTCGAACTCGAAGTTTTTCCTTGATCTTTTCTCGGTCATAGAGCAAATGCTGAGTTGGTACCAAAATTCCGCATGCATTGCAAGCTTCACATATAGCCCTTTCAATGTCAGATCAAAGTGTCACGGTGTAATCAAAATTAATTCTGTTCACACGCAGTAAAATTCCGGCTCTACTTCTCTCCTCTGCTCATAACAAAGTCTACAGCCTACAACTTTACCTTTTCTCTTCTTGAAGCATCAACATCAAGTCGTACCTCTAAGAGAATGACAATCGGGCGCCGCCTGGGAACCTTCAAAACCGGAAAGAAAACGTATGTCTTGCCCCCAGCCTAAGTGTAGTGTCTTCTCACTGCATCCACCCCATTTACTCTCTCTTTCTTTCTTTCTTTTTTTTTCCAGACCTTATATGGTTAAAGTGATGGCGGACTTTAGTATTAATGAACTTTCAGTTTCTACTAACATATAGTGAGTTATTTGGTAATACGAAGATCTTCCGTTTAATTATGAACCACACTATAGAGACGCGAGCGGATATATCTCCACGCATTCTTAACCTCGACATTACACAGAGGTGAAAGGTCACTTTTACGGCCCTGTCGCATTATTAGCCATGGTGAGCCATAGAGTGTAACCTAGGTGGGCTCCAGAGCTGGTCTGGATGTGATGGTGGGGGTAAAATATCTTTCCCTGGCGGGAAACACTCCTGTCCTGTAGTCCGCAGACCGTCTGGTCTACTAACTTAGCTGTTACGGCTCTCGTTTCCTACTCATAGTTTCGTCAGCTTTTATTAATAAGATTTCAGGAGCCCTATTGTTTTTACATGGCCCTTGTTCGTTCCGTAAGAAGCATATTGAAATCGCATTCATGATTTTTGGGTGCTTTTGTATATGATTTATGAAGATGTTTCTGGAAATCAGAGTATCCAAAAAGTCAGCAAATTGATTTCACATAAAATAGTGCATAACATAGCCTACATAAAGGGAATGATCTCCTTTGAACTTATATTGTCACGATTTATGTGTTACTATAGACGGGGTATGGATAGGTGAATGGATTAACTGACAAGTCGTAACTACAGATAACTATAACACTATCGCTAATTTCCACACCTTAGAAATCACTACACGCTAAGTCTTCAGAGGCCTACAGTGTCTGCGCTCACGTCGTTACTGTCCGGCGAATATTCCACAACTGAACTGCCAACTAAACTATAGCGCCATCTCTTCTCAGCCTCCCTTGTACAACACAATTCTCAACTAACTGGGTCGCCCCAGTTGTCTTCCTTATAGCCCCTTTACACGGACCTAGTAGAGAACACCGTTTCTAACAGTAACTATTATTGCGTGCGTATTCGTTACCGCGGGAACGTGTTTACCGATCCGTTGCCTAGAAACGGCCTTTGTTTATTCGCCTGTTTAGCAGTCATGGCATAGCAACGTCTCTACACTCTACAGTATCTATCCCATTAATAGAAATGTGAAACGCATTCCCTCAAAGAGTTGTTCTGTGTGTGTGTGGGTGTGCGCGCGCGTCCCTTGATCATTTTTTTTTATAAATTAACTGGTTTTATAAAACTTTCTGGGAACGTCATGCCATTCAACTGCGATCCACTTTCGTAATTCTCTACAATAAGGCACGAATATGACGAGGGAGCGAACTTCTGTGATATGAAGCCTGGTTGTGCCAGTTCATATAGACCCTCATATTTTGTGCGTTGATAAGTCATTGGATATTATGTAGAGCTTTTTCTAGTCTCTTTGAGAAGTGTACAGCTACCAACGTGGTTACCGAGTAGCATTTGGCTTAATATGTTGTTACTTTGTCTTTCGGCGTTTCGCGGCGCCGAGTCTTGTAGTTCTCTCTACGTTTCGGCGTTTATTGTAGCCTCTGTCTTCAGAGTGAGTGTGATACTATGCATTATATGTACATTAGCTAGATGCCTCGAGAATACAAGAACAAGGTATTTTACCTATAAGCAGTCGGCTGTTTAGAACAAGATTTCAGTGAGATGCTGCAATGGTGATGAACTGATGATGAATAGTGATACTGTTTATGCCTAATTGTCTCCATAGGAATTTCTAAAATCAAAATCGCTATCAACATTACTGTCTTCTGGAATATGACGCCGTGTAGTCTGCTAGGTCGTTACCAATATGTTTAAGGACGTGCTGCCTCCATCTTCAGGGTATAAGGGAGGTAATCTGGAAATGGATACAGCACGTTCCTCACAAACGTCGGTAATGTACTACCAGACTACACGATGTCATACACAAGAAGATATCAATCTTAATAGCTACGGCAGTGAGAGCCTAAAATCTGACATCAAATCAAAATGGCTAATTACCTCATCATTTACATTTGTTTCGCTTTTGCGCCGAGGTAATCCACCGAGAATTCGTTCTTTCAGTGTGTGCATGGCAGGAGGACTTACTCGAGGGTCCTGGGGGACTGTCTGCTCAGTGACTACCCGTCGGAAACACTGTAATTACATAGACCCTCCTGTAGACGCCATGTAACTACAGCAATTAAACCGGCTAGAAGCGGTTAAACTTCCAACTTCTACGCTCCAGCAACAAGACCCACAGGTGGTATGCTAAATGGACGAGTTTCTTAAAACAAGAAAGTCTAAGAGCAGGTAGCAGTGGCCGCGCAGTCTAAGGCATGAACCGTCTTCGTCAGCTTGAACACTGAGATCGTGGGTTCGAATCCCACAGAAGGCATGTATGTTTGTCTCCTTCTATTCTGTGTTTGTATTGTCCTCTGTGTAGGTAGCGGCCTTGACACGGGCTGATCCCCAGTCCAAGGAGTCTTACCGTCTGTGTATAGGACTAAGAAACTGAAAAATCAGCCAAGGTCCAGAGGGATGTAGAGCCTTAGAGGAGTGAAAGAAAAGAAAGTCTAGGAGTCGATCAGAGTGGCCTTGCGGTCTAATGCACAAATCCACTCAAACACTGGGACCGTAGGTTGGAATCCCACTCGAGACATGGGTGTCTATCTGCCTTAATGCTGTGTTTGTATTGTCCTGTGTAGCTATCAACCTTGCAATGTGCTGATCCCCCTACCCAAGGAGTCCTGCCGACTGTCTATAACAGGGGTCTCCAAACTTTTCGAAACGCGGGCCACATTAGGTAATTCAGCACTTTCAACGGGCCGGGTAAAATGAGAAATTAATAACTCTAGGTATATGGGTTTTGCTGGTCACGGTAGCTGAGCGGTCTAAGGCATGCACTGTCTTCGCTCGCTTGGAAACCCACTCGGGGCATGGATGTATAGTTTGTGTGTGTGCGTTTTTCTGTGCTTGTGTACAGTTAGAGGCCTTGAGACGAGCTGATCGCCCGCCCAAGGAGTCATACCGATTGTGTAAGATCTATAAAAACCGAAGTGAACGGAGAAGTTCATGGAGGTAGGCCACTGGGACTGTAGTGCCAAAGAAAAAAATGAGTTTTATTGAAAGCACAGAAATTCGTAAACTAAATACAAAGTACATTAGAATAAATTATCGTATATTAATAACAACAAGCAGTAGCAGCAAATGCTCATATTTTCATCACAAATTACAATAAAACGATTAATGTGAATGATGGAACTCTTTTTGCATTCTTAAAATCTGATTAAATTGGGGTGATGATGATCTGTTTCAATTACAGTGCACCACTGCTGAAGTCTTGTGCACAAGACGGCTGGTAACGAACTGCTCGCGCTACCTACATTGCCACGAAGTGACACTGCCGATCGAGGCCGAACAAGTACGAAGAAATACCGCGCAGTATACGGTCCAGAATTAGTAAAATTGTGAAAAATATTAATATTAACATAATATGGAATATCAATATATTTAATCAATATATTTAATATATCACAATCTTAATTAATGAATTTTAAATCTGTGAACAGGTAGTTCTTTACCAGTACTCATGGAAAATTAGTTCAATTGGTTGCATTTCTGCACAATTCTTTCGCGGGCCACATAAAATCACATCGCGGGCCGCATGTGGCCCGCGGGTCGTAGTTTGGAGACCTTTGGTCTATAAGATTAATATTTTCGTAATTTTCTCTGAATGGGAACAGACCAGAGGGCCTAATCCGTCAAGGAAGAAGAAGAAGAAGAAGAAGAAGTAGGAGAATGAGGAGGAGGAGGAGGAGGAGGAGAAGAAGAAGAAGAAGAAGAAGAAGAAGAAGAAGAAGAAGAAGAAGAAGAAGAAGAAGAAGAAGAAGAAGAAGGGCAGTAATTTGCTGCCGGCCAACATGAGCACAGTCATTCTTGGTTTTGGTACCCATGATCGTGTTTATGTTCGTTCCAAGACTACTCACGTGATTCGAAACGGGGGAGGGACCTGACTGTAGTACGGAAAGGCCGCGCCATAGCTCAAGCGGTTATTCGCTGGCTTCCCACCGCGGCGGCCCGGGTTTGATCCCGGGTCTGGTCAAGAGGGATTTGTGGTGGACAAAGTGGCACTGGGGCAGGTTTTCTCCGAGTCCTTCGGTTTCCCCTGCCAATCTTCATTCCACCAATTGCTCCACAATCACCCTCACCTATCATCTGGGGCTGGTACAATAGGCCAGATGTGGCCGCAGTACAAGGCACTTAGTCCCACCCCACTAGCAATAAAAAAAATAGTATAGGAAAAAGGAAGGAGATACAGATAGAAAGGTAGACGAAAGATAGGAAATAGAGAGGAAGGTCTGTGGCAGTTGAATTAGTGATTTTCTGGGTTATGACACCTTCTGTTCTTACAGATGTGTAAGCTTGGAGAAACGTGTTTCCGTAACATTCAGGGTTGAAATGTGATGGACGAGGAACCAGCTGTGTTACATAAACATTTGTATGCTGAGCTCCTTGCGTAATGGTCAAACCGTAATTACCGACGGAAGCTGGACATACAAACAGTGGAAGAAGAAATATGTTGGCAATATTGCCGGAAAATAATTTTGGATGATTAAAGGGGGTCTTAAAAATTGTTACATTCTCATTGGCTAAATTACATTTTAATATTTAATGTGAAGTATAAGCTTCATTGAGTTTGTGAAGCCTCTAAAGTTTCTATCCCATTAATGAAGGTAATGGAGGAATGAAACTCTGTCATAAAAAGGATATGATGCTATAACAAGACACTATTGATTCACTTTGCTAAATTAATCTCAATTCTCATTTTCCCATCAACTTACTGTATGTCTCTTGCTTGTCGACATTGCTCGTATCGACCTAGCTGAATTCCGAAAGTGTATTAAAATCCAGTTCCGTCAAAAAACGGAGGTTTGCTAAATAGATTGGTCATTTCCGGCACTTTTTATGGTAAATAAAATCCATTGTTTATTCTGATACAAAATTCTATATCCCTTTCTAATTTCCTTATGAATATGCGTGTATGTATGAATCGATATAAGTTTTAAGGAGAATGTAAATTTGGAAAGATGTATTTTTCTATTGTAAGTTATTTCACAATGTTATCAGTAACAAGAATTACTCGTATGTAGCGTTGAATGGTTGGATTATGGATGACTGATGAATTAGAAAGTTTTTTGGAAATGAGCGGTTGTAGCCTTTTCAGGTTACTCTATAAACATTTGACTGGAAGGACTGAGGAAAAGCAGCGAAGACCTTAATGAGGACAGTCTGTTTCCCGGCAGTGGTTCAACCAGTACCTCCCGAAAACGAGGCTAGATCGCCACTTCTACGTCAATCCATTCACTGAGAAAATAAACAAGGAGTTCTTGGGCGAACTAATAGCCTGCTGTCCTTTAATGCGACATTAACCGCATGGAAAACGACGCCTCCAACTCTACGTTGCCGCGGGAACGTGTTTACCAAGTTATTACCAAGCAACTATAATGTGATACACAGACTCAGACTCTTCTTTGATAAGACACGGACCACATCGAAAACGACGCCTCCAACAATTCTTTGTTACCACGGGAACGTCTTTACTGAGTACCTACCAACAATAGATACACAGAGAGACCCACAGACTATCCTTTGATAAGACACGGACCGCAAGAGAAATGATACCCCCAACAATTCTTTTGTTGCATTCTTTGCTGCGGGAACGTATTTACAGAGCCGTTGCCTAGCAACGAAAAGGGGATACACATACAAACACGCTGATGGTAGGGATTTATGAAGTGCGCAGTTGATACTGGCTAAGCTGCCATGATATTGGGGGGAATACATAGACATACAGACAGCATGGAGGTCGCATAAGCCTGCTTTAGGGAAGTTGGCCCAAAATATTGTATGTTCCACACGGACATATATGCGTGTATGGGGAGAAGGGTGTATGGACAAGTTATATTTATGTTGCCAGCACTGTTAATCTCAGTTTTGTATGAACTTTAATTTTAAACGGTTAAAAGTATGGAGGTAGGTACAGGAAACAGGAGTACAGTTTTCATGTCTTAACGTTCTATAGTTCAGAGTAAGCCCGAAGTTTCGGAAGAACATATAGTCTCCGTGTTCAAGATCGAAATATGCAGAAGGTCTCTGCTTGCTTCTTGCTAGATGTTTGTTTAGCTTAATATTCGATATTTCCTCCGAAATATCGGTAAACTTCTACCAGACTATATCTCGACATATCCCAAAAGTTTGGTTTTCTTATCAGCTTATAAGACGTAATTCTGAGGCTAAAGTTTTCTTGATGGAGTGGAGGACATCTATCTGTAGCTGATTTTTATTTTATCTCACCTCAAAGATATGCTTTTTGCTGGGTTTTCATCCTCTGTTCACTCGGAATTCATAACTTCTAATTCTGGAGTTTAATAACATTAGGGTTTCGTCTGGGTACCTCCATTTACCGTATCGCTCTAAAGCAATTCCGCATTCTCCTCTCCCCCCTACTCTCCGTATGACCATTACGCCCCATCTAGTCCAGGTTCATTTCGTAATTACGAGGTGCTCTTAATGTACTCCGGGATGCATTCTCTTTCGCCTGCGCTGTATTTCAGTTAACAACGCCGTTTTTAGAAGACCATTACTGTGCTTTTGAATCTTGTGACCAAATTCGTGCCTAAAGGAGATGAACTATCCGCCAAATGGAGGCGCTTGCATAATGAGGTATTTATTGATGTTCACTCTGTTTCTGCTGTCATTAACTAAACATATGGAGCAGAATCCTTTTCCAGAAGCTAATACTCGCTCAGCTGAACAAAATATTTCGCCTCCGTTATGGAACCCGACGGCTCATTAGCGTGTTCAGCCAATCACCGGACCTAGTCCCAAGTCAGATGAATCCAGGCCATATCGCTACATCTTTCTGCTTTCAGATCGATTTTAATATTGTCCTACATTCTGTACCTACATATTCCAAGAAAAAGAATCTGTTCATGTTTTTGGACTGAAATTATGTATTTATCGTCTGTCCGATGGACGCTATAAGTAACACCCATTTCATTATTCTTGATTTGATCAAATTAATCTTCTTTCATTAAGAATACGGATTATGCACTTTTCCCTCTATTTTTTCCCCCTTGACACTACAGCCCCAGTGGGCCTAGGCCTACCTCCATGAACTTCTCCGTTCACTTCGGGTTTTCTAGATCTTCTACATACGGTAGGACTCCTTGGGCGAGTGATCAGCTCGTCGCAAGGCCTCTACCTGTACACAAACACAGAAAAACGCACACAAACATCCATGCCCTATGTGGGATTCGAACCCACGATCCCGGCTTCCGAGCGACCGAAGACGGTGCATGCCTTAGACCGCTCGGCTACCGTGACCGGCTTTCCTCTATTTTAGTTTTAAATATTCTCCCCAATCTGTTCCTTTTTCTAATGCTACAGACCAAGTTTTACAGCAGTGGTAAACAACGAGTTAAATCATAGTTTGGTAGGTCTTATTATGTAAGGATTCTGGTTGGGCACGGCGAGGCAAAGAATTCTGAAATGATGAAAATTATTGTTACAGTGATTAAACGACTTTGAAGTGAATTGGACATAAAGTTTAATTGGTTAATAATTACGTTACTGAAGAACTCTGTTTAAAGCTCTAGAGATCATATAAAGACCAAGGCGTACGTTGGTGGACAATATTAAAATGGATCTTAGAGAGATAGGATGGGATGGTATGGATTGGATTGATGTAGTTGAGGACAGGGACCAGTGGAGGACTCTTGTGAACACGGTAATGAACCTTCGGGTTCCATAAAATGCTGGAAAGTTCTTGTATAGCTGCATAATTTGCGGCTTCTCAAGAAGGGCTCAGCTTCATAAGTGAATGATCATATGAAGTCGAATAAGTTGATAAATCTATCATGGAACGCGAGTGAGTAAGGTTCTAAAAGGAGAAAAGCGTGGCCTGTTTCAAAGGATTTTTGTTTATCTGAATTTCTCTGTATAATCCTGTGTTGATAAATCCATATGATTTCCCGGTTCTCAGTCGCATAGGGTAGATGGAGAGTCGAGGTCAAGCTCCGTGTATTGTTAATTTCGCCATTGTGTGAAGGCGAGTGGTAAGCTTTACCCAGGACTGCCGAGGCGTGGTACTCGTTGGATGGGCCCCAGAGCCGTTCTGGGCGTCGTAACGTAATGATACTTCACCCGAGATTCGAGCCCCAGACTTACAATCCGGTGATAACACTGACACATGTCTCTCTCGAAAGAAGTTGATTATTTAAGTCGTCAGATATTTAGCTATGCTTGCCGAAAGGCGGCTGGAGCGTGAAGCTATCACTCACGTTTACCTACTCTCTTCATGACTTAGTGCTTAATTTAATAATTAAGCACAGAAATAAAGAGTGTCCGGATGAAAGGTATCCAAAATAAAATCATTATATCTCAGAAAGAATTTATTATACACATTTATGTGTTACATCATTACAAAGGGCAACTGTCAAAATTTTTTCTGCGTATACGTATAACTTTCCCAATAAATTTAAATGTGTGCTCTAACGGCCGTGGTGATTCGTTGCGCTGACAACGCCATACCCTCTATCCGCTAAAGTTGGTTCTAACTTCGCCGACAAGCGGCGGTCGCTCGGTCGATATAGTTCGCTTGCGGATTAAGACCACGGAGTTTTTGTTGTTGTTGTTTTGCTCCCTTGGTGGCACGACAAATATCCAGACGATATTCGACTTCGTTCCACGTTGCTTGAAGCATGTTTCGTGTTACCGTAGCCACAGAGTCCCTTATGCGGACTTTCAAGTGATGAAGCTCGTTAATCTTAACCTGGTAGACAATGTTCTTCACATAACCCCACAAGCAAAAATTCAGCGGGGTTAAATCTGGCGACCTAGAAGGCCAAGCAATTGGTTCATCTCTGCCGATCCATCTCCTAGCCGCCTCTGTCCAGGTGGCGGCGCTTGCGCGTAAGCTGGGAATTAAAAAGAAAATTCATTTCCGATTACATAAACCGGATACGTGTCCGCCAATTAGTCTCTGAGATATAAATTTTTATTTTGAATACCTTTCATCCGGACATCCAGTATTTACCTCGCTTCACAACCGCATTTGTTTTGGGCTCTGTCGTTTGGGATGAATCTGAGTGGCTAATTAAAAGAAATTTGATCTTAAGCAGCAGTGGTTCAATTTTTATCCCCAAAACTTTTCTAATGTGGGTGAATGAACCCACTGAAATTATCAGTTAGCGCAGCCAATGTGGCCCGATATTCGAAGCCGAAACGCCCGGATGCATACAGCATTGGTGCTAATCACTTGACCGAGGCTTTTTTATTTAATAAAATTCATATGAAACCTGTGTAAATATGATCCAATATAAACGCTTTGAACTGTGTCAAGTATCAGAGGACGATGCGTAACGCATATAGCCTATAGAGCTCTCTTTTCGATAGTGTCATTACGTGTGTAAGTTTATGCAGTGATAATTAATGAAAGTTTTCCCTTTATAAATATATACAGGTACTTTCCAGTTGCCTGCTTTTATTTATATCAATGTTTACATTTACTTTTTATTTTCTGTATTTTTAACGTAATCTGCATTTAATAAAAAAAACTCTTGCTTATTCGAAATAGTTTCCTGTTTCAAACGCTTTGCAAATCGAGCTAACATTGCGATAATAATGCACAGTGCTACGGTTCTGAATACTGCACTCTTAACACATTCCTCGTCTTTTAAGATTTTTGTTTCGGTGCAAGACTGATATACACGCATTGCTAACATTGAAGACTTTAAATTAATAGGTAGAAGATTATTTCGAAGCCTATTTTATCGGAGAAAATTCTTGGCATGTAGAAACACTGACGAATGGGGCTAAACAAATCCGTCCCACTCTGCTCATCCTTGATGAATGAATAATAAGGACCGACGAGTGGATAAATCTTTAAATGTATTCATTGTCTCACTCTCCTTTTTATTTTTACACACACACAACACACACATATGTATGTATGTATATATATATATATATATGACCGCCTCTGTGGTCTAGTGGACAGCGTTCCTGGCTACAGATCCAGAGGTCCAGGTTCGATTCCCGGCGCTGTCAGATTTTCTGACTAGTGGGTCTGGAACGGGGNTCTTTTCGATAGTGTCATTACGTGTGTAAGTTTATGCAGTGATAATTAATGAAAGTTTTCCCTTTATAAATATATACAGGTACTTTCCAGTTGCCTGCTTTTATTTATATCAATGTTTACATTTACTTTTTATTTTCTGTATTTTTAACGTAATCTGCATTTAATAAAAAAAACTCTTGCTTATTCGAAATAGTTTCCTGTTTCAAACGCTTTGCAAATCGAGCTAACATTGCGATAATAATGCACAGTGCTACGGTTCTGAATACTGCACTCTTAACACATTCCTCGTCTTTTAAGATTTTTGTTTCGGTGCAAGACTGATATACACGCATTGCTAACATTGAAGACTTTAAATTAATAGGTAGAAGATTATTTCGAAGCCTATTTTATCGGAGAAAATTCTTGGCATGTAGAAACACTGACGAATGGGGCTAAACAAATCCGTCCCACTCTGCTCATCCTTGATGAATGAATAATAAGGACCGACGAGTGGATAAATCTTTAAATGTATTCATTGTCTCACTCTCCTTTTTATTTTTACACACACACAACACACACATATGTATGTATGTATATATATATATATATATGACCGCCTCTGTGGTCTAGTGGACAGCGTTCCTGGCTACAGATCCAGAGGTCCGGGTTCGATTCCCGGCGCTGTTAGATTTTTTATGAGAAGTAGTGTGTCTAGAACGGGGTCCACTCAGCCTCATGATGATAATTGAGGAGCTATTTCAAGGAAATAGCGGCTCCGGTCTAGAAAACCGAAATTAACGGCCGTGCGGATTCGTTACGCTGACCACGAGACACCCTCTATCCACAAAAGGTGGCACTAACTTCGCCGACAATCGACGGTCACTCGGTCGGTATAGTTCGCTTGTCGGAGAATAAATGGTATTTTATATACAAAGTATATAATATACGGGACATTATACCTATTTTATATTTCTTACATATTGACACGTGTTGGGTATGTCACGCGACAAATAACTTTACGTGGGTCTCGGATTTAGAGAATCTTTATTGGACACTCACACTTACACACCTTACAATTATTACCACTCGCAGTGTCACTTGACTTCTGGCCCAACACTCTAATACGACGTCTCAACTATCCTTGGCCGTGGTTGGATCTCAACTGTCTCTGGCGGTCGCTGTCCCAAGACTGTCTTCTTGCTGTCTTCTGTCTAACTAGCTCTGTAGTTCTCGGTTGGAACTCAACAATTTCCATTGTAGGAGTTGCGCAGCGATGGACGTAAGGTAACGCGTCACAATATATATTGTATGCTGGTAAGTAGGCTGGATCACGATAATTACAGTGGCGTGCATAGTCGCGATGTATCTGGCGGAGAAAAGTCCGGCGAGCATATTTTTTTTGCCTGATGTGCAGAATCTTCATTTTAGGAGTAATATCTTCTGGAATGCAATGCCCTGTATACCGATAGGAGTTTATAGACGTTTCGAAGGAACCCGCTGCTTCAATATTCAGAGTAGAAGGGTAACCTAATCAAGCATCTATCAAGAATCGATCAGCAGGTAAATCCGAAACGTCAGTAATCTTCTACAAGCAGCCAAAACCCATAAGGCTGTGTTCCCCGTGGCCACCACCATGAGAGTCTCAAACCCAGCATACAAGCAGTTATTCCTCATGGGGAGGCTATTGTACGAAAGTTGTAATTGCTTACTGATGGATGCGCTGAAGAGGGGGACAGCACGTTTCACTAGGAAGACGATGATATTAAAATGTATCTTGGTGAAATATAATGGGATATTAGGGTTTGGATTGATCTGGCTCAGCGTAGGGGCCAGTAAATGGCTCTTGTGGACACAGTAATGTACCTTCGGGTGCCATAAATTGTTCAGAAATTTTTTAGCAGCTGAGAGGCTGGCGGCCTCTCACGCAGGGCTCATCTCAAAGGGGTTAGTTTTTTTTTAATTCGCTTAATGGGGGGTGGAATTCACCTGGGTCCACTCGGCACGGCGGCCACTGATTGGCCTATTGTACCTGCCCCGGCTGATTATGATGATGGAGAATTTGGTGGAATGAAGATTGGCAGGGGAAACCGAAGTACTTGGAGAAAACCTGCCCCAGCGCCCCTTTGTCCACCACAAATCCCACTTTACCAGATCCCGGAACGAAAATTAGTTAGTTAGTTAGTTAGTTAGTTGAGTAGTTTAGAAGTGGTTTCATTCGCCAAGTTATACTTCAATTTATGGCATTTCTTTCAGTTCACTGATATTTTATTAATAATTTAGTGGGGCAGTTTTCTTTAAGGAAGACAAACGCAATATGCAAGAATATCCACAGGCAAGTAGCCGTGTCAATGTTGAGTTAAAACCAACGTTCAGAGACCTTATCCATGTTGCACCACATCGACCCTGAAGAAGGGAACCGAGGAGATCTCTGAAACCTCGGGTTTTAACTCAGCATTGGCATAACTGGTCGCCCGAGAATATTGTAGCCCATTTATTGCCCATGCCGGTCACGGTAGCCCAGCGGTCTAAGGCATGCACTGTATTCGCTCGCTCGGAAGCCGGGATCGTGGGTTCGAATCTGTTTCCTGTGAGGTACGAACTGAATTCTTATATATTATTCTTATATACTGCCGGTCACGGTAGCCGAGCGTTCTAAGTCATGCACTGTCTTCGCTCGCTCGGAAGCCGGGATCGTGGGTTCGAATCCCACTCAGTGCATGGGTGTTTGTTTGCGTTTTTCTGTGTTTGTGTACAGGTAGAGGCCTTGCGACGAGCTGATCACCCGCCCAAGGAGTCCTACCGAATGTGTAAGATCTAGAAAAACCGAAGTGAACGGAGTTCATGGAGGTAGGCCTAGGCCCACTGGGGCTTAGTGCCAAGGAAAAAAAATATTGCCCATGAAAGTTTCAAATTTTACGAAAGCCATATTCGGAATTACTGGATTTTTTAATTATGTCCGTCGTCGATGTTCTAAAATACGCTAGAGAACACAACGTTTCAGAATCTGGATCTGTTTCCGTCGTCAGGTGAGGACGATGGCCAAAGTCCAAAAACCCAGCAATTCTGAGCGTTATACACCATCATCATAATGCTTTGGAATCTAAAAGCAGTGTTTTCAATTGGAGGATTCTAATCTGCTGCAAAGTTATTATTTCGAATTCGAATATCTAATAAATTTAACATTTAATTGATTTCCACATTGTACGTATAACGACGCTAATTAAGACGAACCTGATAAAATAACTACCGACATGAAGGCTATGCCGAGATAATTTAAAGAAATGAGGAAAAATTGAAATGTTCGTTATGTGTAATAATGACAGGTCCTTTACTTTTGCATTGAGGCGAAAGCTGTATTATTAAGAATTGTAAATATGGAGATTGATACTTTCATTTTTAGCTCGTATTTCGTTATTTGGAAAAAAAGATTAAAGTAGGTTTGTGAGATCTCCATGCTAGCTTCATGTTTGTGTCTCTGTATGTGAATTTACCCCTCCCCCCATTAAATTTCGAATGCCGAAACCAATCTTTATGAAATTTGGTATGTATATCATGACACATAAGTCCTTCTCAACGGCGTAGTTCATAAATCCCTCTCATTAGCCTGTGTGTCCATGTATCTATCCCTCGTTGCTAAGCAACGCTCGATAAACACGTTCCCTCAGTAACAAATTCACGCTGCAGCAGAACAATTTCTGGACGCGTGTTTATGTGGGTCTGTCCATATATCCCCCTAAAGTCTCTGGTTAACAACTCCATAAAAGCATATTTTTCTATGCGGTTTGTTTAAGGTAAAGAGAAAGTAAGCTTGTTCTTCCCCAAACATATAGCTACGATATAATATTTATCCATGAAATACCTTTATTTGCGATAATAGAGAAACTTATCTACGAACTGGATAATTTTATTCGCGGAACTAGATGAGATTGTATTCACTGAAAAAAAAACAAACAAACTCCATGGTTTTAGTCCGCAAGCGAACTATGCCGACCCAGCGACCGCCGTTTTTCGGCGAAGTTAGTGCCAACTTTAGTGGATAGAGGGTGTCGCGTGGGCAGCGGAACGAATCCCCACGGCCGTTAATCTCGGTTTTCTTGACCGGAACCGCTATTTCCTTGAAATAGCTCCTCAATTATCCTCACGAGGCTGAGTGGACCCCGTTCCAGACCCTCTAATTTTCAGAAAATCTGGTAGCACCGGGAATCGAACTCGGGACTTCTGGATCTGTAGGCAGGAACTGTGACCACTAGACCACAGAGGCGGTCTGTACTCACGGAACTCTTGAAAAACTTCCTCATGCAGGCCCAATCATCAGTCCTTGCCTGAAAGATCTCTCAGTGCGACAGGTGTATTATACGAAGTGTTTGGTAAGCAGACGGGGAGAGAAGTCTAGATTGTTTGGAAACTGCTGAACACTTATCGTCTTGGAGTTCTGTTCCAAGTTCAGAACTGAGATAGGCTCTTACTCTTAATTGCGTCTATTCAGCTTCTAAACAGACAGATCAATATAACCTCGAAAACGCAGACTTCATTATTTGTCACGTACACAAGACAGTGGAGGAGTCTTAACAAGCCGTAGCTGTGTTGCTATGACAACAGAAACATAGTCTCTTAATTCGGCCCCATTTTATGCAATTCAATGAAGAACTGGGCGGTGTAATGCATTTTCTTTCTCATAGTTATTAGTGATGGAAAATGTTGCTTGCATTTGCTAGCTGCGGTTTACCCTATCCAAAAAAAAAAAAAAAAAAACAAGTAAAAATTGGAACAGTTTCATTATCGGCTGGACTTGTAGTTATATGTATCAGGCTGATATGCGCGTATATATATATATGTGTGTATGTGACCGCGAATTTTTATATTCAAAGATACTTTTCGTATCGACTGCTTTCTAGAATACAAAGTATTAATACTCGTATCCGTACTAACGTGTGGCTAAAGCACAATAGACAACTGTAGGTCGCGGTGCAAGGGCCGACCTATGGCTACCATCAAGTTCTAAATCAATCGTCTTCTCGTATGCTGTGGAAAAAAAATGTATATAAAGGTTTAAATATACAGGAAGTTCTGAGAAGAACTAATCGTCTATTTTCCTTTGATACGACACGGACTTCACAGAAAACGACGCTTCCAACAATTATTATGTTGCTGCACATATATTTGTTGCCGCGGTAACTTTTTTAATCGAGACGTTGCCAAACAACATACACATACAAACACATAGACTGATGGGAAGGATTTATGAAGTACGCCTTTGAGGTGAGCTCAGTTGCCATGATATACATATATATATATACCGAGTTGCTTAAACATTAGTTTACTTATACAAAAGCTGATGAGTGTGGGGGTGAACAAACACACAGACAGGAAGGAGATAGCATAAGCCTACTTCAGGAAAATAGGCTAAAATAAGAACACGTTTTCCTTTAGTTTAGTAAGGGTGTGAAACTTGATGTCTCATTTCAAGGGTGGAACATAGAATGAGATTGTCTGAAAACAGGGTGCTGAGGTCAATATTTGAACCTAAGATGGACGCCATAACAGGAGGCTGGAGAAATCCACTGAGGAGCTTCATAACTTATAAAAATGTAAAGCTATCCCTGTAACAGACCGTGGAGGCCCATAGGGCTGTGAGACGTCGAGGCTGTCATATTCTCTAGACAATCGGCTCACAGATAGCGCTGAAGTTGTCAGCCTTAAGTGTCTGTCGCCCCTTTACCTCCAGGAGATTTCTCGCATTCATATCTGTTGCTCCTGTCGAATACTGTTAAAAAATGTTCAAATCAAGGAGGTTGGACAGGGCATGTAGCATTCACGCGAAAGAACGGAAGTGCGTACAAAATTTTGGTAGGAAATCTGAATGGAAGAGAGTACTAGGAAGGACTAGACATGAAGAATGACGTTGAAATTAATCTTACAAAAATAAGATGGGAGGGTGTGAACTGGATTCATCTAGCTCAGGATAGGGACCATTTACGGGCCCATGTGAACACTGCAATGAAACTTCGGTTTCTATGAAATGCTTGGAATTTCTGAAATAGCTGAGCAACTGATGGCGTCCAAAGAAGGTTCCATAGTATTACTTAGTTACCTCTGCTAGTTGCTAGGAGACGATATCCGGTTGAATGCATAAATCGGTTTATGACCACCGCTTCTTCGACTGTAATTAACTGCATGCGGTTTATTGCATAAATCGATCTGGCCATTACGAACAAAATTCATTAGCATGCGAAGCCAAGAAGGTAAATACATAATAGAAACTTGTGATACATGCCTGAATCCACTGTTTGTTTCTCGTAGTGCGCTGCTACTGCCTGAGAGGCTGATGTGGCTTGTTACTGTTTACAGCATTTATCAGTTTGGCAGTTCAAGCAATATGGCCATTTCCGTCTGAGGTGGAAAAAAGAACTAAAAATACGATACAAATATTATATTTCTGGACATTATCGTTCTGTTTTTATTTAAACTACGTCCTATTTTTATCTAAGACACCATCCTGTTTGTATTTGAAAACACAGCGTTTCGGAGACTGGATTCTATCTCCGTCTTCAGGTAAAACCTACTCATTCGGCCCCAACCGATAGAGCTAGTCCCTATCTCCGGGTACAATTGATATTCAAGATAAATAATATATCTTTCTGTAGGATTTTAGGTTCTCACACCGGTGGTGATGAAGAGTTCTTGCTTGTGGGTTTTAACGCTATGTAGTCCATTTAAAGTCAACCTACATTTGGGAAGAAATATCAGCATCTTGAAGGGCAAAGAATATGTTAATCAAGAAAAGAGCGTGAAGCAGGTAGGAAGCGGAAGTTCTGCTCCCTGGATTCTTGGCTAATTTTTCTTCCATGAAGATGGAGGTAGTACGTATCTCTGAAACGTCAATAAATTTATACCAGAGTACACTGTATCACATCCCAGAAGATGATACACTACCACTCGGTTAATAGCTCTTTGCTTGAAGAAACACAAGAACTTCTCGAACAATCCTACGCAGTCTGCGCACAGTACAAAGCTTTGTAGTCGTAAGAGATGACGAATACAGTTAACAGTATGTCTCGAAGCGTGGGTCGGGCGGCAGAGCATCACCGGTCCGAATTTGCTTCGTCAAGAACCAGAATTTTGTTTAGTTTTCTTTTATTCAGCAAACAAAGCAAGTGAAGAGAATCTGCTGATTTCCGTGGTTATACAATGTGGTCAGTACCGGAAAATTAAAATCGTGCTGTGGACATACGTGCACTATCTTTCCAATATTTGCTGAACTGATTCGCATATTAAAATACATTCCGTGGGCGTCGTCTTGCTTTTCTTAGAAATCCCTTCTTTTCGTAAACATGTTGTGGGAGTTGGGGGGGGGAGTTGGAGTGGAGTGGAGTGAAGAAATAATGATGCAATCATACCCTCCGTGTACTACGTGAAAAACGGGAACATGTCGAATATGAATTCAGTTATCGCATTCAGTTCTTGCACGCAAAAGTGTAGTTGTATAAAAAAAACAGACAAGCAGAAATGTAGTGGTAAAGTACGTGGCTTCGTCTGCAAACTGCTTGGTTCCTGCGTCTCATGAAAATGCAGAGAAAGCTCAACCCAGGAGCAACATGTGTCTCTGAAACTTGTCCTTAGTGGTCCGGGTGAGACTGAACCGTGTGCTGCTTCTGCTGATATTTATTTTTATTTTTATTATACATCTTTTCTCTCATTGCTTCATGGCTGTCAAGGTGGCAATAATTAGTCGCTGCTGTCTAATAGACTACTTGTTGCCTAGATTTGGTCTTGGGTTATGTGTGCGTGTTTGTTTTGTTTGTCCTTTCGCTTGTGATTATAGTATTAACATTAGCATTTGGTCTGTTGAGCTGTTACAAATTGAATTATTACTACTATGCCTATTATCGGGGAGCCGGGATAGCGCAGTCGGTATAGCGACTGGCTACGCGCTGGACGACCGTGTGGTCGGAGTTCGAGTCCCGGTGGGGTCAAGAATTTTGTCTTCTCCACGTTGTCAAGACTACCTCTGGGGTCCACCCAACTTCCTATCAAATGGGTACCAGAACTCTTTCTTCGGGGGTAAAGTGGCCGGGGCGTAAAGCTGACCATTCACCTCCAGCTAGCGCCGAGGTCAAGAAAATATGGATCTCTACATCCACTCCCCCTTACGTCTTAATGGCTTAGTGCTTAATTATTTAAACACAGGGATAAATTTACCGGTTTACATTTTACCCTTACTACTACTACTAATACTACTACCACAACCACCATCACTACTACCATACATAAACTGCCTTATTTTATATTTCGTTTGTAAGTGTTTTGTTGTTGTTTTGTTCTTACCCGTGCTAACTTTGTAATTGGCCTCTCGGCTGTTAAGTTTGCACGTAAATAAATAATTTAATTAAATAATAAGCTGGGAAGCATGCAAAGAGAGTGAAGAGAGTTTGTAGGTCTGTGCTATAATCGATTTATTCAGTCAAATTCTCTCTTTAATTATGAATGAATGTTGAATTATTTACGTTTTTAAAAGCTTTATTCCCGGCGGCAGTTTCTTGGCGTTCTTAGTTCTTATTAAATTTTCCAAGAACAAAATTGACTGTTTTTCTACTATTGATACGGTTAGTCTCCATGTACTCATTGCGCAAGTTAAGGACTTCTCCATCTTTAGCGTCAGTAGTGTCTCAAGACACAGCTGCAAACAACACCTGCGGATCGCTGGTCAATTTCAATAATACACCATCCCACTTGAAGTTACTTTTCCTTTGCTTAACCCTACTGTGTGTATGGTTACGTCATTAGCATGTTGCTTGTACTGTTTTGTGACACAGTATTTCAGTTTTACTCTGCTTCTAGTTCTAGTCTTAGTCTAAATGTAGTTATGTGTACATTTAGCTCTCGCCTCTTATAGGCCAGTCGCTGTTGTCAAGCGCTTTTATATATAAAGAAATTATTATTCAGTCCAGAACCTTTTGTCTTCTCGTCTGCTGTCCAAAAACATAAAAATTAGAATATATAAAACTATAATTTTGCCTACGGTTCTGTATGGGGGTGAAACTTGGTCTCTGACATTAAGGGAGGAACATAGACTGGGGGTGTTTGAGATCAGGGTGTTGAGGAGAATATTTGGACCGAAGAGAGATGAATTGACAGGAGGTTGGAGAAAACTGCATAATGAGGAGCTTCATAACTTGTACTCTTCTCCAAGTATAATTAGAATTATCAATATTACAATATTATATTTAAGTACCCTGTTGCACTTGAGACGGTGTTTATGTCATATGTCATATGTAGAATTATCAATCCAAGGAGGATGAGGTGGGCAGGTAATGTAGCACGAATGGGAGAGACGAGGAATGCGTGTAGGATATTGGTGGGAAAGCCAGAAGGAAGGAGACCACAGGGAAGAACAAGGCGTAGGTGGGTGGACAATATTAGAATGGATCTTAGAGAGGTAGGATGGTATGGATTGGATAGATCTGGCTGAGGATAGGGACCAGTGAAGGGCTCTTGTGAACAGGGTAATGAACCTTCGGGTTCCATAAAATGCTGAGAAATTCTTGAGTAGCTGCAGAATTGACGGCTCCTCCAGAAGGGCTCAGCTCCATGAGTGAGTATTATTATTAATATATTCGCCGGACAGTAACAATGTGAGCGCGGGAAGCTTAAGAATCTCCACCGTTAGAAGCCGTTGCTAGGGACACAGTAAGCTGGGAAAAAACTTAGCATGTAGTGATATGTAAAGTGTGGAGATCAGTGATAACGCAGTAATTACTTGTAGATCAGAGTGTTGTGTACAAGTGGTCAATAAATCCAATTCAATCCAAATCCCGTCTATAGTTACTCCTAAATACGTGACAGAATTGCCTCTATGTTCAGGGTAGAAGTGATTCGTTTTGGCAATAAATTTATCCAAGACATTGGAAAATACAGAGTGGCCCAAAAGTCAGTTAACGGAAAATATTTTCTTGCATTAACGGGAATGTTCAGAGTTAAACCTATCAGTCAATTTGTAGGACGGTATCACAGCTCTGTGAGTTGTGCACTGAACATGGGGAAGTAATTTCCAATATTTATTTTTTTTTGTAAATTCAGTTAGTAATAAAGACACTTCTAATGTATTTTAATGCATATTTTACTAAGCAGTTCACTGAAATGAGTCTCTCTCTATTTGCCATCTTACATGACGTCACCTATCACTCTCTCTGAAGATCAGCCACTCTCATTAGAATCTGATAACTGCTAAGTTCATTGCTGCCTTGAGAATACGCAGGCCCGGGCTCGATTCCAGGATATCCGTGTGGTGTTTTTGGTGGACTGACTGGCATCAGAGCAGGTTTTCCTGTGGATATATGACGTCATAGCGATGGGACGTGTGCTGGAAGGCCCGGGTTCTATTCCCGGCAGTATTAGATTTTTCTGTTCTCCACAGCTTCCAGACGGAATCAGAGGCCCACCCAGCCTCCTGTCAGATGGGTACCCCGAGAGTAAAACGATAGGGGCGTGAGGCTGACAATTCACCTCCATCTAGTGCCGAAGTCAAGAAAGATGGAGCTATACCTCCACTCTCCCTTTAATCTCCATGGCACAGTGCTTAAGTAATTAAGCACAGGGACAAATTTACCTATATGGCGTACTATCTCAGTAAATAGCAAACTTGATAAGCACCTCACAGTTTATAGCCTCTCACTTTCCATCTAGGTAGTACATTTCAACAGAGGTTCTTACTCACAGAGGCATGATAAGTAAGAATTTTACTTCAGAACTGTTACTGTACAGTTCTACAAACTGAAACTCCGACTGAGCTGCAGTATTAAAATGTTTTAAATGGCTTTAAAGGAAATATAAAACTATAATGGTTTCATTCCTAATGTAATTAGCCACACTCAAACCATAGTCTGCTTCCATTCCGCATTTCAAGGAAATTCATTTTCTCTAACATCAAAGTTACAGCATGAGTTTATAGGTTTATTTTACGTGGAGAAATAAAACATGCAAATGCAGTGATGTAATATGACTACGGTGTGTTGCTTCTACTCACAGCCGCCATCATAAGAACTTTAATGTTCCTCGTATCGAAACCTTTTTTTTTAACGTTTGCTTCTTAGACACAAACTTCAGACCTGAAGATTTATAAAATTCCAAAGTGTGTCATAAATATCATAAACATTAAATCGAATAGGAACGTGTTAAAGTGAATCTGCATATTATATCTCCCCCCATTAAGTGCCCCGAAATCCGAAACTGAAAATATTAGTTTCATTAGCTCTTTTCATTACAGCACTTTACCCCACTTTACCCCAGCAATTTCCATATTTGACTTAATTATTTTCTTTATAGTTCCAAGATAAATAAGGGCACTGGAGCTGGTGTGTACTGCTATGGCACGAGGCGGAAACTTAGTTTCAGCCTTGGGCAGTACATGACAGTATTCCAGGCTGAAGTATATGCCTTTAAGGCATGTATTATGGAGAATCTAGATAGGAACTACAGAAACAGGAACATCTACATTCTATCTGACAGCCAAGCTGCACTTAAAGCGCTTGACAAACACCAGATCAACTCAAAATTGGTCTGGGATTGCCACCAAACTCTCATGGAACTGGCCAAACATAACAGGGTACAACTGATATGGGTGCCGGGGCATGAGGGTATTGCTGGAAACGAAATAGCAGACCAATTGGCCAAGACTGGAGCTGAACATCCGTTCATAGGACCTGAACCAGCCTGTGGCATTTCTATAGGAGTTGCCAGAAAGGCAATCAGGGACTGGACAAAAATGTAGCACAAGAAATACTGGTGATCCTTGACTGGACTCAGGCAAGCAAAGGGACTCATACGAGGACCCTCTACTAAAAGAGCGAAGGAACTGTTGAAGTTAAACAAGAACCAGCTTCGATGGGTGGTAGGACTACTTAGAGGACACTGTCACCTTAAGGGACACCTCTTCAATCTGGGAATAAGTGACAGTCCAACTTGTTAGAGGTATCTAGAAGAAAATGAAACAGCCACACATATCCTGTGCGAATGTGAGGCCTTAGCTTATTTAAGATTACGTCACTTGGGTCAATATTTTATGGAAACAAGTGACTATTTCGACGTCCCCACCTACAAAATTCTGCGCTTCATTCGAAGTGCAGGATTGCTGAGGGGATAATCAGAAGGGGAGGCATAATAAATCATTATAGGTCGCGGTGCAAGGGCCGAGAAGGCCCACCCCTTATACTTTCATTCATTCATTCATTCATTCAATTATTTTCTTTAGTGCCTTGCGACATCAGAAAACCAATAACTTCAATCGGACAATAAATGAAGCGCATTGATATTCGTATAAACTTGGTGAACTCTGTGTTAATTCCCTTTATACCTTCAGTAAGTTAAAATAACGTAAACTTGTTCTTATGCGGGTAGAAAATAAAACGTAATTGCGCTTATCCTTTTATGAGCATCACATAGCAAGTCTTAAGGAACACAGTTTAATATCACGGATCATTTACTTGAACGTGTCATCTGTTGTGTCATTCTGTTCAATAAAAGAGGCCAACTAGTTAGAAATTGAAGTTGGTTTCAGAGTTTTCTTCGTCCACACATAGACTCACTTCCATGATAAAATATTCTTTGTTATAACATTTGAGGTTTTCACGGCGGTGACTATAAAGAATGCCGTATTCTGGGAAGTGGCACCGTGCACATCTTGTATTAACCGACGTTTCGGAAGAACGTATCACATCCATCTTCAGGGTAGAAAATCCGCGAAGAGAGGAACAAGCTTGATCAGGTGGATACCTGCTGAAATTTCAGCCAAGTAATTCAGATTCAGTCTAACTCGAATTAAAGCAGTTTCCGTTATTTATGCTTCTAAACATACAACTTCGTATGTCTCCCATTCTTTGACCTCAAACCACCGTGCGAGATACTAAGTTCTAACAGTGATGGCCTTGAAGAGTATTGTCTCTATATAGTCTAGTAGATCACTAGAAAACTCTGGGAGGAAGAGAACAGATTCAGAGTAAAGGAACAATCCGAAAGGGGATTGGATCGGGGCTCCAATTAGAAATGGCACTTTCCAGAAGAAATCACTATCATCAAGTTATGAGCGATGCTGAATTAAATAGTTCATAGTTTAGCACGTTACTGGTTCCATTATGAGGGGTTCTTGTTAGTCTATTCGTCCGCACGCGTTCTTCAAAACAGTCAATGAATTTTGGGTACAATTTTTTTATTACAATGTAAACTAAAATTTTGAAGGACGAATTTTATTTTATTTCATATTAGTCTATCAAGAACTGTATAAAAATCGAGATTAAATCTAACAATACACCCATCAGTTTAGTCATAAGCAGTTTTATTGTAACAAATAGCACACTACATAAAATACAGGCTTCTCTCTATGGATATATATCGTCACGTGGATTGATTGCGGGAGGGAGACTGTCACATCCCAGCTTGTGAGCGTATCGCAGTCAGGTGTTCCAGCCTCAACCTCTCAGTGGGTTTCGTCTCTCTTTTCGAAGTAGTATTCACACTTGTATATTGTGAATTGGAGTTGTGACGAATTATAATACCGCTTGTATATCCATGAATTTAGTAACTGAACCAAACAGGTGTTTACGATTACTTGATGGCCGCCGGACATCTCGTGTTATGGAGAACGGTGACAGAGTGAAATTACGTTTTTGTGTCCTAATTATTATGCGCTTCTTTTATGGCCTCAGCCAAATACCTGTAGGGTCAATGTTAAACAGTGAACGCTTTACCTTTTCTTAAACTACATTTCTACCAAATTTCTACTCAATTTTTCGAGTCCTGGTAACGAAAATATTTTTTATTTTATATTTACAATATTCTGTTTAAAAAAAATTAAAGAAACGTGGGCGATGGTCCTCTCTTCTTCAAGGCATGTCCTAGCAATGTAAACATACAGACGGAGAGGCCAAGAAAATAATAGACAAATAATTTTGTTCGACTGGTTATAGACATAACATGTCAAGTAGGTTAATGTATGAACATTTATATTGCTACTGCCTTCATATGTATATATACGTTAAATGCTTTGTTAAACTTATTTTGAAACGCAAACCCACATTTTACTTATATTTCACCATACCGATTTCCCCAATTTTAAATTTAATTTACATTGTCCTTCAGGAGTGTAAAATGGGAGCTTCATTTTATTTAATTGCTTCTGGAATATAAGATGCGAAATGGAGATTATTTAATGAACTTTAATTTAGAACTCAGATCTGCTGGAGATACTCATTAGGTCTCTGACGGACAGACTGCTTCGTACAGCTGTTAGATACGAGTATATAATTTGGAATGAATTCAGACGAACTGAAATTCATAGCGCTCAGTCGGACCATTTAGAAAGTACAATTTGGTGAGTTTAAAATAAATTTTGTGGCGTGTGAAAGCGTGCATATCTGCATAAACTAATTTCATTCTTTTCTCAGCTCTCCCCGATAGCTTATGGAGATTATGCATTGAAATTCATTAAAAGAGATTTTTTATTTTAAATATAATTTTCGTATATAACTCCACAGAACGGTGTCCTGAATAAGGTAATATTTGGAATGCTGGTTAAGAAATTTTCCTACTTTATGGAACCCCAAAATATATGACCTTGTTCTCTAGGGCACGCCACTAATCCTTAGTCCTGTTCCGATTCATATGAATCCAGTCGACACCATCAATTCTTTAATTTCCCCTTCCGTTTTATGTCCGTGGTTTTAGACCTGACCGTTCTTAACAAAATGCACAGTGGATTTCGGCCAGTCCACCGAGATTACAATTGCAAGGTATGTATGGGCCTTAGTTTCATTGAATTACTCTCCATCCTTCTCACAGTGCAACTGCAAACACTGTCCCGCTACTTTTCACCTTACGTCCTTTGACGCCCAATCCAAAGAACGGGTCTAAAAACGAGAAAAATAAACGGTAAAGCTGTCCTTGTGCTTAACTAATTAAGCACTATACCATGAAGGCGTGTGAGAGAGTGGATGTATAGATCCATATTTTCTTGACCTTGGCAATAGTTGGAGGTGAGTGGTCAGCTTCACACGCGGGGAGAGATCTCCGAGTACCGGTTGGATAGGAAGCTGTGGTGTGCCCCATAGCCGGTGTGGACGATGTGGAGAAAAGGAAAATATTACTTCTACCGAGGCTCGAACACTGAGCCCTCAGATGTCCAGCCCGTGGGAAGTTGGTGTAGCGACTGCGCTATCCCTGTTTCACGCGGACAGTATACTTCACGTTTTCTAAGCGGTATCTTCCCCTTCAAGTTCACTGACTGGAACTTTGTGTATATTTATATATACTCTATATAGTATTTGTGTGTATGTATGGAACAGCGCAATAAATGCTAAAAAATAAAAATTGAAAGGCTACACAGATTAAATTTTCTAAGGTAACAACAGCTCCTATACGTATGCACTGAAGTGGAAACTGGTCTCTGGACAAATCTGAAAGGAAGAAAATTTAAAAAGCAGAAATGCGTGTTTAAGGCGTGTCCCTGGATACAGACTTACAGACCGTGTACACAGTACGACACTACGCAATATATTACAGATGCATGTTTTAGAAGGAAGAATCCAAGACTGCGGGAACAAGTGACGTAATCACATCTTAAGATGGACACTTCAAGACTGGCAGAGAAAGTTTCAACATTACCAACCAGACGGGAGAAGGAATGTTGGACGATCAAGAAGCCGATGGGAGGAGAGTCTCTGTGACGGAACAAACTAATGAAAGTCAGCCTTTAATTATATTCTGATAATAAAGATGACAATTTATTATGTTCCCAATTGTACATACAAAGTAATACACATCAAGGAAAGTGAACCAGAAATTGGACAGTCCTGAAGTAAGAGCAATAGCTATGGAGCTCCAGCAACACACGGACCGCAGGCTGACGATGTCCCGAACACTGTCTCGGTTCGAAAGTGATTTAAAAGTTTGGCGAGACTCGAGGGATGGTAGTTCCGGCTGACTCCTGCAGAGAGCGCTGCTGGTTGCATTATATTACGGCTATGGATGACACACAGCCAGGGAGTTGGATTAATAAGAGTGAGGTTATGCTACAAGAGGGAGGGAAGTAGACATGACGCAGATGGCAAACGGAGGAGCAACATGAACTGATGTGGCGTTTGTATTATTCATAGCAGGTAATAAAATGCAAGTAAAATACTGGACAGAAAACCTGACTGGTATAGACTATTTGAGAGACTTAGACATAGATGGATGGATAATATTAATGTGATCTTGTACAAGGGAACCGGGATAGCTCATTCTTGGATCCACCCACCCTCATGTAAAGTATTATTATTATTATTATTATTATTATTGGAGGGGTGGGTTTCCCCATGCACCGCGACCAGTGGTCTATTGTACGTCCCCTCTGTGATATTCTACCAGTCTCTATACTCTACCGATACTGGTGCGTGCCATCAGTCCCGACTCAGCCAGCGAGTTCGGCCTCTACTGGCTCAACGGTATCTCTCGATGCCTCCCCCATCTATCAGAGGCGTTAGAGACTACTGTTGGGCGGGAAATGTCCGATCAATTTGTCTCAGTGGTCCCCTTGGGACATGAGGTTCTTTTACGTGCCGCAAAGCTACGACACGGGACCCACGGCTTAAAGTCCCTCCCGGAGGACTTGTTTCCTGAATTTTTCCACCCTTAAAAATTCCACGACCTCCGCCGGGTTTGAACCCGCGTACCTTGAGTCATAAGGTGGGAACGTTACCCCTAGACTACGGAGGCCGCTTCATGTAAAGTAAGTACAGGAGATGCTTTCTCGGGGGGGGGGGGACAAGGTAAGCTTCCCGCTAAGCTGATCACCCACTTCCGTCCTATACCGAGCTTAAGATTGCCTGAAGCTGCACCTCCCACTCTCTTTCATGGCAAAAGAAACGACTCCATTTTACCTTCAAACTATCAAAATACGTTGCAAAGATGTGGACTGGATTCGTTAGCCTCACGATACAGACGAGTGGCGGACCCTGGATTCTCAGGCTCTGTAAAAGACAGGAGATTCCCTGAATTTTCCAGTGACTTATAACTTTCCGAGGATGACTCACGTCCGTGGAGGTACTGTGCTTCTGGGGGCCATACATTTCCAGGTAGGACTGTGTTGCGTGCGGCGGAAACAGTGTACTTCATGCAACGCGCAACGTCTGATTGACTGATTGATTGATTCGTTCATTCTTTGGTTGTTTAACTACTAATTTGCAACTGTAGGTGTTATAGGATCAAATAAAATTACAGTAATCATGTTAATAATGTAGGGATTTGGAAGGAATCGGTCATGGCCTATTTTGAAGTTAGTATTAATGTAAATGTGAGGAGAGATTAAGATAAATCATTAAAAACCTCTGTCAGTATATTTCACGGTTGAGGCTCGAACCGGCCACACGAAAAGCTATACTGTTTATTTTCCTGCTTTCTATTCTCTTTCTTTAAGTACTCCACTGTTGCATATTACGAATCTGTTGCTTAGCAACAGGCATGTTTGCATAGCCGTTCATATCAACAGCTGTGTTCTTGCCTTCAGCAGATATGTCACAACGTGTCTCCTCAAATTTCTTGGCGTTTTTTCAGCGTCTACTGTTGAAGAAATTGGGGTTGCGCAGTGTTCTGGGCTTCAGTACTTGTCCTAGAGTGAATGCTCCTCTTTACGGAAGTAAAATGAATGTGAAGTGACGATCCGTGTATTGCTTTACCTTTAGTTTCTTGGTCTGTATCGAAGTAGAAAGCAAAGGGAACCCTTTCAGACGACCAGAGTTTCTGCGCCTTGTAAAAGAAAACACCAAGTCAGGCTGAGCCTTTCCCTCGGGAATTCAAGTAGAGTACGAGGCGATGGAAACCCAGCGCTGTGGCCACGAGGAGACGCAACTGGGGAAACGAGTGCCGCAGATATTTGAGAGGCGGTCTGTATCAACATAACACGCGTGACAAAAATTATGAATTTATGAAAGCTATTGGTTAGGAACTCTCAAGAGAAGAGGCCATTTGTAATTTAGCAAGTATGTAATTATCTCTTCAGTTCGCCAGGCACGAACCTGTTTCAATATTTGTTTTATATTATCAAGTAATTTCTTTAATGTATTTGTATTCTTATTGATCGCTCAGGAAACAGCCTATTTTCGTGAACGTCTGTCTATCCATGGCACTACAACCCTTGTGGACTTTGGCCGCTTCTTCAGTTTCTTAATATATACACAGTCGGTATGACTCCTTGGATGGGGGATCAGCCCTTCGCAAAGCCGCTGACTACATAGAACAACACAGACTTAGAATAAACGCACACAAACATCCAACCATTGAGTGAGATTCGAACCTACGATTCCAATGTTCGAGCGGGCGAAGAAGGTTCATGTCTTAGACCGCGCGGCCACTGAACGGCAACGTGTAACTATGCTAATCTAAAATATAATTTATGGTGCGTCGTCAACAGATGTATATCTTTGCGTCATCATTAGCAAGTAATTAGAGCCTGCCTTTAGCATGAGATAGGAACTACAATTGCCATTTCGGAATCTGTTTGAACACACAGCACTATTCATCCGCAAGGCCTGACGTGCCTTCAAGACGACTTAACTGCGTGTTAACTACCTCCATACAGCTGAGTCCTTCTTGAGAAGCCGCCGGTCGCTCAGCTTGTCAAGAATTTCCCCAACATTTTGTTCACCGGTCCTTGTTTTGGGCCAGAACCATCCTGTCTATGATCCTCCCACATACGTCTAGATCTTCCTAGTGGTCTCTTTCCTTCTGGCTTGCCCACCAAAATTCTATACGCCTTCTTTACGGTTTGCATTCTGTTGTATGTTTGGTAATCGTGTATTATTGCTAGTGGGGTGGGACTAAGTCCCTTGTGCTGCGGCCACATCTGGCCTATTGTACCAGCCCCAGATGATAGGTGAGGGTGATTGTGAAGCAATTGGCGGAATGAAGATTGACAAGGGAAACCGAAGTACTCGGAGAAAACCCGCCACAGCGCAATTTTGTCCACCACAAATCCCACTTGACCAGACCCGGGATCGAACCCGTGCTGCCGCGGTGGGAAGCCAGCGACTGACCGCTTGAGCTATGGCGCGGCCATTTGATATAAACTGGGCCGTCAACACAACACTAATTTCTTCAAGATGAGAACAAAGTAGATACTACTGTATTACTGTTGCTTTTTTATTGTGCGGGGATGTACGCTACATGTATCGACTTTTCTCGGTCATCATCAGGTGAGTTACAAGAGAAACAAACTTAGTTCTTGAACTGAGTAGTCTTAATATGGATCCGTGTTTTACAGTCTCCCGTTACTATTATTATTATTATTATTATTATTATTATTATTATAGCGAATACACCTTTTGGAGAATGTAATTTAATAATATATGCAAAATACTAGCGATACGCATTCCTCTCCTACCCCATTCATGCTACATGACCTGTCCATCTCATGCACCGTGATTTGATAGTTGAACTGCGTGTTATTTTTACTAACGGAATTGTCACTATGGAAATGTTTGAAGTAAGGAATCTTTGAGGGTGTGTCGTCATGAGAGAGTGGCTAAATAATTAGGCTACGTTGCCATTAAAATATTTTTTCCCCTTGGCACTACAGCCCCAGTGGGCCTAGGCCTACCTCCATGAACTTCTCCGTTCACTTCGGTTTTTCTAGATCCTACGCATTCGGTAGGACTCCTTGGGCGGGTGATCAGCTCGTCGCAAGGCCTCTACCTGTACACAAATACAGAAAAACGCACACAAACTAAACATCCATGCCCTGAGTGGGATTCGAACCCACGATCCCGGTTTCCAAGCGAGCGAAGACAGTGCATGCCTTAGACCGCTCGGCTACCGTGACCGGCCAATAAAAGATTACAACATTCTATTCTCAAAATGCAGTGGGGAAGAAACCTCTATGCTTGAGATCTCGTTCAACCCACGTGACTATGCTTCCGTAAGAATAACGTAACCTCAGCAACGTTGATGTTTCAGTCAGTTTTATGAAATGAACCCTCACAAATGAATTCTGTAGTCCTGCGTTTTTACATAGAACTGTTAACTCCAGTTGAATCGGTTTGTATTCTCTTCCGATAACATGGATGGTTTTGTGACTTCGCTTTAAGTTGTGCTTTGTAATTTTAAAATTTGTATAACTCGTCATAAAATCCGATTCCATTAGACGTATAAGAACTGAAGCTTCCATGTCGCCTGAAGTTGATACAACCTTCTAGCGTTAAGAGCTGTGACAGTTGTTTCAGAATCACAGACGTTTCAGGACGTCAAAGCGTGGTGATGGGATACTACATTAATTAGGCTGTGCCAAGAAGACTTCACATATGAGCTGAAGTAACAATGAAACTGTGATTAATCCGTTGCCAGGATACGACTAATGAAGACTGAGGAACCTAGTGCGTGTGTGCAACGGTGAACTGAAAGTTTGTAGAGTACCGATAGCGCTGTGTTACCTGTACTTCCAAGTTGTGAAAGTATAAGATGCAATAAATTCAATCATCCAATCCAAACCCCGTCCTATATGTCACACCCGCGAGTGAAAATAATGTTTATTTTCCACTTTTCTTTTAACTGGGAGGCTTAAGCTTCGCTGTACTTTGGCTGTTTTCTGAACTCTCCAGGACGGGTAAATATGTCGCGGGTTAAGAGAACCTGGTCTCATTTGTCACATTCTTCTTCTGTTTTCCAAAAATAGGCGGCAACATTGTTGCGACTGGCTACGGGTTGGATGGCGAGAGTCGGGAGTTCGAGTGCCGATAAAGTAAAGAATTTTATCTTTTTCACGTCGTCCAGACTGGTTCTGGGCCCATTCAGCCACCTATACAATGGGTACCAGTGGCTCTTTCCTTCGGGTAAAGCGGCCGGGGCGTGAAGCTGACCACTCGCCTCCAACTTGTGTCGAGATCAAGAAAATGTGTATCTATACATCCACTCCCCCATTCGCCTTCATGGCGTATTGTTTAATTACATAAACACAGGGACAACTTTACCTTCTACCCTCCCTGTTAAAATTACTGTCTTCTGGACCATACCAACGTGTAGTTCGGTATAAGAACTATCGTTTCGGAAGAACTTCGTGCTCTGTCTTTTACCCTGAAGATGGAGGCAATAAGTTTCTCATAAACGTGTTTACCTGTCTATCAAAGTACTGGGTGTTATATCTCGAAAAGACATTATATTAGACAGTAATAGTCAGAGCCGTGGGAGCTCCAATTTTTTAGGATAAGAATTGAAATTCTTGTCCTTGAGCTAGGGTATTGTATGTATACGGGTTGCTGCTGTTTTGTTCTAACCCGGAGTTGTGATATTGAGGTAAGAAAGAAGAAGCAGTAAGCGGGACGGGAGTATGGGAAGGTGGCTTCAGATCTCCGCTTGTTGCCTTGGCAGCTGGCTTTTAGTGACCACAACGCACTCGGCTGATTGATTACACCAAGAGAAGGTCCCATGATGGACGCCGGAGAGTGGAGAAAGCAGAAATTCCACCTTCGTCGGTTTGGATAAGAGCAAAGGGTCGCCCTTGGGCTCTGCGGAGTCTGGAATTCAATCCGAAGACACAATTCCGTTGCGTCTTGTATATACTGCAAAATTAAATGACTCCGTGTAGTCGTGTTCTTATTCAGAAACTGGTATTCGCTCAGTTAGTCAAGAAATTTCCCTTGACCCTGAATCTTTTATATGAGCCTAAATACTTTCTTGGGAAACTTTGGAAATCCACCAAAAATTATTCGGCCAGAATACCTTATTTCAGGGCTAGAATCGAAACCGTTGCCAAAATAACGCGAGACACAAATGGATGTTGATGAAATTTTATACGCTTCTCTAAATTTTGCATCAAGTTAGAGACTGAAATTATCATTAAAGCGACTCAGGGGAGCGTCTGGAGTCATCGATGGTGGATAGCTCAGTCGTGATCATGTTTTGTAATAGAGCACTCTCTCAGCCTGGAGTAACATAGAAAAACACGAAAATCTTCAGAACGGATAGCTCACAAGCTTCACCGAGTAAGTTCCAACAAGCGGTAACGCCCTTGATTTGTGTTCGGAGGTTCCGGGTTCGAATATTGGCTGGGGCACACAATATCCTGACTGAAGTTTGTCATAATTTTCTTCATTACGCTGAGAAAAATGCTGAAGTAGTACTTTAGGCTATAACTGCCTCTTCCACGTCTTTTCGAATTCATTATCATCTAATCATTCGATGCTATATGACCATTTCTTGCAATAAAACTTTATTTTATTTGAAAATGTATCTAAAAAAAGAACGAAGAAAATACTTTTGTTGTTAATACAAGCTCACCTAAACAAAACGACAAAGTCAATGAGGATGAGATGAGCACGGCATGTAGCACAACGAATGGGGGGAGAAGATGAATGCGTGTAGGTTATTGGTGGGAAGACAAGAAGAAAACTTACCACTACGAATACCAAGACGTAGGTGGGTGTATAATAATAAAATTGATCTTAGAGAAATAGGGTCGTGTGGTGTGGACTAGATTGATCTGGCTCAGGATAAGGACTAGTGGAGGGTTCTTGTGAATACGGTAATGAACTTTCGGCTTCTATAAATTGCTGGAAAGTTCTTGAGTAGCTGCACAATTGGCTGTTTCTCAAGAAGAGCTCAGCCCTTGAAGTTCACGAAAATACAGAGCACACGACGCAACAACCTCGCCAACACAGTACAGGCGGCCTGCTGTGAAGGAACACGACCAACATTGATATTTGCAGGAAGATGCTAATCAATCGGAAAATTGTATTACTTTTATCAAAATATGTTTAAACGCTAACGGTTTAATCTTTGCAAGACAACACATGCACGTAGTATATGTGAAACATTTCCTTTGAAATGCTGGTCGCCTTCCGATGATAGCCATCATTGGCCGAAACATGTCAAGGCCCTATTTCATTATTTTATTAATAAAGACTTTGTTGTATTGAATTGAATTTCATCCTAATTTTTACTTATTCCTCCTTTGCCTTTAGTCCACAAGCGAACTATACCAACCGAGCGACCGCCGCTTGTCGGCGAAGTTAGTGCCGACTTTTGCGGATAGAGGGTGTCACGTGGTCAGCGCAATGGATTCCCACGGCCATTAATCTCGGTTTTCTAGACCGAATTTTACTTATACATTTTTAATATAACTCTACCGAGCGAACCAGTGTAGCAGTAACGATCTAGATTCGTATTGGAGGGAATTCGTTTCGAACCTCAGTCATGAACCTTATATCCTGGTTTTGAATTTTCTTCGTTTTTTTTTTCAGTCCCACGCGACAAATGCTGAGATCTCATGTCGATTAGGGCATGACTGCTTGCTTCCAAATCCTTTCCAGTTCATTATTCATCAATCCTACTGTTGGAGGCTGGGGCGCGCCGTAGCGTAGTTGGTTGAGGCATTATGCTACAAGCCGGAATGTCGCGGTTTCGATTCCTGATGAAGGCATTGAATTTTTCAATTGGCCTAATCCTTCCAGCCGCAGTATGGCCCTGGGGTCGACTCAGCCTCTAACAGAAATAAGTACCAGGAATCTTCCTGGGAGTAAAGAACGGTCGGCGCGTGAGGCTCACAATCTCACCGTCATCTGTGACCCGATTGTGTAGAAAATGCGCTAGCCTCAACGTCTCACGACCCTGTGGGCTCCACGGCCTGTTACAGGGTTAGCCTTACTTTTTCTAGCGTTGGAGGTCATATAGTGTAAATACTGATAGTAGTATGAGAAAATAAGCCACGAAAGTAACACACAAGTTTGGACATCCCTGACAGATATCTGGCGGTGCTGTGTAGTAACAGGTGACGAGCTGGACCGCATGCAGTAGGGACGGCGTCACAGGCAACATTCTTGAAACTGAAACTTTAATTATAACACGAGATGACAAGATGAGAGAATACGATGTAGCGGAGGGCTCAGAATATGAGACAGTGAGGGAGTTAATTTAAATCAGTGACATCAGCAGGAGAAGCCATTGTGAAGTGCCACGTGGTCTCCTCCTAATAATTACTCTCTCTCACCCCCACGACACTACTTGTAATTACAATAGTGTTAAGGCTGAGAACTTTATGACACTGTAGTACTATGGATATGTCTATTACATGCAGCGCTGCTACATCTCTTCAAATACAGACTATTCTGAATGTAGGCCAAGGCTGTATAGTGTAAAGACACTGAACACTTGTTTCTGGAAATGATACGCCCGGCAGTATTAAGACTAATTTTTGTTTACTCTATTAGAGAACCTCCGGTCACGGTAGCCGAACGTCTAAGGCTTGCTCGGAAACCGGGATCGTGGGATGGAATCCCACACAAGGCATGGATGTTTGGTGTGTGTAAGTGTTTATTCTGTGTTTGTGTTATCCTGTGTTTAGGCAGAGGCCTTGCGACGAGCTGATCACTCGTCCAAGGAGTTCTACTGTCTGTAAAATGATCATGAAACTGAAAAATCAGAGGCCACGGCCCGAAGGGGCCGTAGAGCCAGTTGGGGGTGGGGAATATATATATATATATAGAGAGAGAGAGAGAGAGAGAGAGAGAGAACCAGCGGAATTATATCATCTCTATATCCTCTCATTTTGTCTGTATTACTGTCACGTGAGCAGCAGTTGGGTTTGCTTGGGCAATCCTAGGGTGGAGATGGGGGAAGCGATTTTCGAAAAAGAACCATAATAATTTATCTGTGACTGCACAGTCCTTTTGTTGGACCTTAGCCGCTCTTTTAGTTTCTGAATCTATACACAGTCGGTTGGACTTCTTGGACGGGCGATCAGCCTGTTGCAAGGCCGCTACCTACACAGGACAACACAAACACAAAATGAACGCACACAGACAACCATGTCTTGAGTGGGATTCGAACTCACGATCCCAGAGTTCGAGCGAGCGAAGACAGTTCATGCCTCAGACCGCGAGGCCACTGTGTTAGGAGCATTAAATTATAAGCTCCCCAAAATAACAAAACATTGTACTTTACGTTTTCAATTTCATTTTATTAATTCACATTGGCTATATACTTACTAAACATTTAAAGGGGCGCGCGGGAATGCGACAGCTATTCCGCGGCCTCGTGCCCCCGCAGCTTAGAGGGAACAGTGGCCTTAGCTCTCTGAACTTGTACTTGGGATGTCTTGGGTTCGAAACTGCGTTGGGACACCTGCTACCTTGCCTGAGAACTTCCTTGGCTTTTCGCAACCCCTTCAGGCAAATCCTAGGATTGTGCCTCGAGCAGGTGACGACTGCTCGCGTCTGATCCTTTCCAATTCATCATTCATTGATCGTACGATTCTAACTTATACAGTACCCGAACACCAGGCGGAAGGTAGCGATCAATTTCAAGCTCCGGTCGCCCGTACCGCCGGAAGTTGTGTATAAAGCAGTGCGAACCAAAATAATGTCCTAATTCTGAGCATTATGGTGAAGAGAAAAATAATACTTTTTATGGGAAATAAATCGCCTGTCTTTCAAGATCTGCACTGTTGACACCTCAGTTACACCCTATACTTACTTACTTACTTACTTATGGAGCTGAGACCTTCTTGAGGAGAAGCAAAATCTGCAGCTACTCAAGAATTTCCCAGCATTTTATGGAACCCGAAGATTCATTACCGTGTTCATAAGAGCCCTCCACTGGTCCCTATTCTGAACCAGATCAATCCACTCCATCCCATCCCATCTTATCTCTCTAAGATCAATTTTAATATTGTCCACCCACCTACGACTTGGTCTTCCCAGTGGTCTCTTTACTTCTGGCTTTCCCAGCAATATCCTAATTGCTTTCCTTTCCTCCCCAAGTCGTGCTACATGCCGTGCACATCTGTTACACCCCATATCCTATGATAATTATTGGACTTTAATGTTTCTGAATATACTACGGTAAAGTTGTCCTTGTGCTTAAGTAATTAAGCACCATTCCATGGGAGAGTGAAGGTATGGCTGCCACAGTCGCCTTACCCCCGGCGAAAGGACCCCCATTACCCATTGGTTAGCAATGAAAGGCCGCGCCATAGCTGAAGCGTTTAGTCGCTGGCTTCCCACCGCGGCGGCCCGGGTTCATACCCGGGTCTGGTAAAGTGGGATTTGTGGGGACAAAGTGGCGCTGGGGTAGGTTTTCTCCGAGTACTTCGATTTCCCCTGCTATTCTTCATTCCACCAAATTCTCCATCATCATAATCGCAACAAAGATTGTAATAAAACACACACAGACCTGAAACTAGGTAGAAAAGGAGTTGCAAATTTTATGCAACAAACCTAGACAATACGTCAAGTCCGTGAAAATCAATGCATAGTATTAAGTGGAGATTTTCATATTCTGAAAACGTTTTCTTCTGCCTACAGCTAGCGCTATCTGTGTTCTCTAGTTTTTTAGAACACAGAATGCTATACACCATCGTCAGAACACTGCAGAATCCATGAGTACATTTATTGTCTGTTGTTTTAAAACTGTCTCTTTAATACAAGTTTAACGAAACACTATAGGAATACATTTTTCTGAGGACGAAGAATTTAACAAAATGTCATTTGTTGTCTATAAAGCAAATTGTTTGGTATTTTTGTATTATTTTCAAATAAATGCGTAATTTATTTTTTATTGAATACATAAGAATCACTATGTCGCATACCGTATACCTTTGGAGTTTCAATAACGAAAGCTTCCTATTTCAGCTGAAGCATTTAATGTTTCATACTGCCAGTGGGGTATTTGTCGCATCACGTGGAGAGATTTAATTACTTTCATACATTTTTTTTCCATGGCTCTTCCAGCCCATTCAATGCCCAGGCCTCTTATTCAGCTCCGTAATCATTTTTCACAGACGGTAGGACTCCTTGGGCGTCGGATGAGCCCGTCGCAAGGCCGCTAACTACACACAGGACAGCACGACCACAGAATAAACGGACACAAACATCTATGCCTCCAGTGGGTTTCGAACCCAAGATCTCAGTGTCCAAGCGAACGAAGAGAGTTCATGCCTTAGACCGCGCTATTTACTGTGACCGGCACTTTCATACTTAGGTTGAATAATTGCATTGTACTCATATATTCCGGAATATATCATGAAAGATAAAGTTGTTCCTGTGCTTATCTAATTAAGCACTACGCCATGGAGGCGTATGGAGGAGTGGATGTGTACATCCACATTTTCTTGACCTCGGCATTAGCTGGAGGCGAGTGGTCAGCTTCACAATCCGGCCGCTTTACCTTCGGAGAAAGAATCCCCGGTGGAATTGGATAGGAGCTTGATTGGACCACAGAACTGGTCTGGACGGCATAGAAAAAAGAAAATTCTCGACCTGACCGGGACTCGAAAAATTACCCCCTCGGTCGTCCAGCTCGTAGCCAGTCGCTCTACGGATTGCGTTACCTCGGCTCCTGAAATATCCCGTAGAATTTCATTAAAATCGGATATGTGAATATATACTCAGCAGTAACTGTTGTTGTTGTTGTTGTTGTTGTTGTTGTTGTTGCTGTTGTTGTTGTTGTTATTGGAGAGGGTGGGTTTCCCCATGCACTTAGACCAGATAGCAGTAACTGTTCATTTTTCGGTCGTCGATAAGAAGGGCTTAAACCAGCAGTCGTTTTGGAGGAAGTAAGTTAACTGAAGATCGTTATGGAAATTAGGTATTGTTACTTCTGATATAAGTCCTAAGTACCATACTTGTAGCTTTCGTTCTGCAGGTGCTAGGATAAAGTATTTAATACTGTTAGAAGGGGAGGAAAATATGCTTCGGCACGAATCAAAATTAGCAAAACTTGATTTTATCCCTTATTTTTTTTCCTTGGCACTACAGCCCCAGTGGGCCTAGGCTTACCTCCATGAACTTCTCCGTTCACTTAACCCTTATTACCGAGTGCTAAAAACTTACGTATCTATCTGTATATCTATCTGTCTATCTATCTATCTATCTATCTATCTATCTATCTATCTATCTACCCATCCATATATTTATCTTTGGCTCTACTGCCCTTTGTTGAGCCTTGGTCGTTGCCAGTTTCGTAATCCTATACACAGTAAGTAGGTCTTCTTCGACGGAGGATCATCCCATTGCAAGGCCTCTACCTATACATAGGAAAACACAAACACAGAAGAAACGTACACAGACATCCATGCCTCGAGTGTGATTTGAACCCACATTCCCAGCGAAGACAGTTCATGCCTTAGACAGCGCGGCCACTGTGATCGGCAACTGAAGACTTCGAGGAGGAAATATTATACATGAGCCTTATTAAGGCATATCTAAGGCGGCGCCATAGCTCAAGCGGTTAGTAGCTGGCTTCCCGCCGCGGCGGCCCGGGTTAGATCCCGGGTCTGGTCAAGTGGGATTTTTGGTGGACAAAGTGGCGCTGGGGCAGGTTTTCTCTAGTACTTCGGTTTCCCCTGCCAATCTTCATTCCACCAATTGCTCCACAATCACCCTCACCGATCATCTGGGGCTGGTACAATAGGCCAGAAGTGGCCGCAGTACGAGGGACTTAGTCCCACGTCACTAACATAAAAAAGGCATATCTATATGTAATTACGTAAGGGGAAGGATAGACGAAATAAGTGCTTAAGAGAAGAAACNTTCAAATTGAATCTAATGCATTGGTTATTCATGACTGTCAGTAGGCACAGAGTTATCTTTGTTCTTCATGATTTTATCACCACATTTTGTGCAATACAGAATAATCAAAGAATGGCAGCGTTCTGAACACGAATTAACTCTTAAACATAGGAGATCGAAGAAATGCGTTTAATTGTTTTAATTTCTATTGTTATTTAACCCAGATTAATTATGGATATACAGCCCTTATGCCCGAAATAACTAAATGCCTTCATAACCTCAAAAATAATGACAATTAAGGAAGAACCATTAGGAACTAAAACTACCGTTATCGAGTAAACCGCAGGCTGTAACTGGTCACTAAACTTAATTAAAGTTAAGTCAGTAAGAACAGCCATGCGCTTTAGGGCACGTACAGCCTTAGACTGTCCCAACGCTGGAATCTCTTTCTCTATGACTCTACAGGCTTTTGGACATTGACCGATTTTTCACGGTCGGTAGGACTTCTTTGACAGGGGATTAGCCCCTCAAAAGGCTGCTACCTACACACAGTACAGAACAAACAGATTAAATGAACACACATCAATTCAAGTGGAATTCGAACCCACGACCGCAGTGTTCGAGCGGGTGAAGACGTTTCATGCCTCAGACCGTGCGGCCACTTACCGACAACGCTGGAATCACGGGTTCCAATTCTACACGCGATACTGACGCGATGTGTTTCGGCGTTCTGCTGAGATCTCTTCAACTCACCATTCACACAGCCATTCTACCATTCAACACTCCATTGAACAACCTCAGAATCTTAGAGTGTTATGTCCTGGGATCTTACGCCGTGTAGTCCGCTAGAAGTTCACACAAGTTACTAACGAACGTCGGCGAACTTCTTGCGCAGTATGTAGTAGCACCACTCGTCACAGTTGCTGCGAAACTGTAAGAGCCTCAAACCCAGAATTCATAGAATCAAACGAGTATATGTAATATTCTTCTTCCGTGTAATTATTCTCTTCTGTGTACTCATATTCTACTCAGCACTTCGCTTTTAAACATCTGCTGTTGACGTCACGAGAGCTTCGACCGCAACATCTGCACAGGCAGAGTAAGTAAACGGCTGTACTTCGAGTGGCTCAGCCGTGAATGTGTGTTATGTTTCATAAATATTCTGTTCATATTGCATTCACATATTGAACGAGAAAGGATTCAAAAGGAAACCGCATTCCTAGGTTCCTTATTGGAAGAGTTCAATGGAGGATTACCTGAATCATTCTGCAATTACGAAATCCATTACAGAATATTTGTTCTACTTCTTCTTTCATGGATTAAGCTGACTGGCCTGTCGCCTTGTACACCGGTCTATGTGGTAATACATGATGATTCTAAATTATTGTCGGGGTTTTCGTGGCCTATAGTTTTCAGACCGGAAATAACAAAATAAAACTGCTGATGGAATATGAAAGTGTAATTTTATAAGTTCTGTAATATATAGAATTAATGCTGCAGAATGCTAAATAACTTCAACATGCGCGCCGTTCTTGGCACTTAAAATTTGAAAGTTATAGGCCATGGAAAAGCAGACAATAATTTACCTCGTAGAATCATCCTGTATTATTTCCACGACTTTAAGCAACCTTGAAGTTGATATCGTGAACGCAAGATTGCACCACTAGTCACCTACTGAATCAGTTGAATCCAGTCCACGTTCTCACATCCTGTTTCTTTAAGTTCTACTTTAATATTGTCTTCCCATGGAAGCGATACTGACTTTATTTAATATAGAGCCCTGAAACATTGTGTGGTACAAGAGTTTCAGCAAATAACGAAGTTTTTCGGGGTAATGTTTCTCTGGCTCATTGTAACAATATGGTAAAGAAAAATAAAGCTGTCCCTGTAATAGGCCATGAAAGCCCATAGGGTTGTGAGACGTCGAGGCTCCCACATTATCTACACAATTGGCCCACAGATAGCGGTAAGGTTATCAGCCTCAAGCGCCGTCCGTCCTTACCCCTCAGGAAGATTCCTGGTACTCATTTCTGTTAAGAGGCTGAGTCAATGTCAGAGCCATAATGCGGCTGGAAGGATTAGGTCAATTGAAAACTTCAGTGACCTCATCGGGAATCACACCCGCGACCTTCCAGCTTGTATCTTAGCGCCTCAATCAACCACGTCACCATGTGGTCCGTAACGATGTGGAGACCATGCGAAATATATGCTTACTTTCTGATTTATTTGAATACCTGATGAACCGTTCCACCTGGGAATTTGACCTGATATGAAGGGTTCTAAGCGAAACAGCTGTTTCAAGAACTACACGTGTTCACTTTCACTAACTCAAGCTGCAGACTGACAATCATATACGCCCTAAAAGGGCAGGTCACGGTTTCTCATGTGACGAATTCACTTGTACACCTTACTCTAGCGGAAACTCCGTAAGTAGCAAGAAAGCCTCTATATGCTTACGTGCCGCTATTCAATATCACGAAAAAGGAATAGACATCTGCGACAATTGTTCTATATAACTTTATGCATACATAATTCCTATCGCAGACTAAAGAATGCTCGATCTACTCTCCTTGGTGCTTATTTGCTAATTATTTGGATTACTCTTCGACCTTGGAGAGGGACAAGACATTCCTCCGAAACGTCCGTAAACTTCTACCACATTACATGGAATCACATCCCAAATGATGCAGGTTATATACTAACAGGCGTGAGAGCCTCATACGAGTATACGAGTATATACGTAACATTGTCTGACCCATTTCATTCATTCATCAGTGGCACTACAGCCCCTTGATGAGCCCTGGCATTTACACAGCCGGTAGGACTCCGTGAAGGGGGGATCAGCCTGTCGCAACGCCGCTACCTACACACAGGACAACACAGACGCAGAATAAATGCACAGACAGACATTCATGCCTTTGAGCAAAGCCAGTTCAAGCCTTATATAGTGAGGTTAGTGTATTCGGCGTCTGACCCATGTACTCAAACAAACAAACTTACTTACTCCTTCTGGAGGAGCCACCAATTCTGCAGCCACTCAAGAACTTCACAGCATTTTATTGAACCCGAAGGTTCATTACTGTATTCACAAGAGCCCTCCACTGGTCCATATCCTGAGCCAAATCAATCCAATTTACCATCCCATCCTGTCTCTCTAAGATCCATTCTAATATTGTTCACCCACCTACGCCTTGGTCTTTCCAGTGGTCTTTTTCCTTCTGGCTTTCCCACCAATATCCTATATGCATTCCTCTTCCCCCCATTCATTCCACAGGTCCTGCCCATCGCATCGTCCTTGACTTGATCATTCTAATTATACTCGGAGAAGAGTACACGTTATGAAGTTCCTGAATATGCATTTTCCTCCAACCTCCTGTCACTTCATCTACTCAAAACAAATATGAAATAAAATTTATATGTTTATTGGCAGTTTTTTAAAGGATAATGTCACTAACTGAATCTACGTACCGTCGAACGATTGATGATGGAGAATCTTGATTTTCGTAGTACATGGAAAGAAGTGGTCGTGGTCTATCTCAGGATATTTTCACAGCATTTGTCTGGAGAGACCGAGGAAACCACGAAAATCCCTTTCAGAACAACCGATTTTCCGGTCGAGATTCGAATTGGGCATCCCAGAATACAAGTCAGAAGCGTTACTGCTTGGGAGAACATTCTGAGTGTCATATAATTGTTACTGTAGTACTTCAGCCTATGACAACAAGAAGAATGCTCTAATATTGTTGTCAGCATGGCACTCTTGTTGTGAATATTAATATCCCAACCCACGGAGAAGTGGTTAGCTTTACGACGCTGTGTTTCTACTCCCGGCACCCAACTCAGAACCCTGGGTGGGCCCCCATACGTCTTCATGGCGTGGTGCTTGATTAATTAAGCCCAAGAATAAATTTATGTACCTTGACTGATTAGACTCTCTGCCCTATTTCCATTCAGAAATAATTATGAAATTATGAATCATATAGAGGGCCGATAGGTCTCCCTGGATGGGTGATTAGACCTTCTCAAGGCCGTTACCTGTACAGGACAACACAAACACAGAGAAACGCAGAAAGATACCTATGCTTTTAATGAGATTCGATCCCGTGATCCCAGTGTTTCAAGAGGCGAAGATATTTCCTGCCTTAGACTGCGCGGCCAGCCCCGCACAACAGTGTGTACGACAATGTGGTAAACCTAAAATTTCGTAACAAGACAGGTCAGAAGTTCGTGTCTCTTGTCATTATTCTTACGGACAGAAGCCTCTGTGGTGTAGTGTTCAGAGTTCCTGGCTACAGATCCAGACGTCCGGTTTCGATTCCCGGTGCTACCAGATTTTTTTCTAAGAAGTAGCGGGTCTGCAACGGAGTCCACTCAGCCTTGTGATGATATTTGAGGAGCTATTTCAAGGTAATAGCGGCTCCGATCTAGAAAACCGAAATTAACGGCCGTGGTGTTTCGTTGCGCTGACCAAGTGACACCCTCTATCCGCTAAAGTTGGCACTATCTTTGATGACAAGTGGCGGTCGCTCTGTCGATATAGTTCGTTTGCGGACTAAAACCACGGATTTTTTTTTATGCCTAGAGATCTATTTCTAAATACAGCTGTCGTGTATGGATGTATTTAGTTCTATTTATGATTCTGCTTCCTTCTTCATGTTCTCTTACGAATATTCATGTGCTTGTAGTTTAGTAAAAAATTAAGTCCATAATTCAGCCCGCGCGATATCGAGATACGGATCACAGTGAATAAGGATATAAATTTTAAGGTTTCTACAGCCATCACTGTTAAGGTCGTGTTTGTGGTTGTAGGTTCCAGTGCCGTGTAGTTTTGTGGCCGGATATGGATGCTCCTCCGAAACGTCCACACCTTCCCACAGAGCCACACGGTCTAATAGTGAATAATGAATGGGAGAGGACGTGGAAGGAAGTGATCGTGACCTAATTCTAATACACTGTTCTGTTAATTGCATAGAAGGGCTCAAAATGCCACGAAATAGCTCAGAGTATTCGGTGACCCGATTGATATTCGAACCGAGCCCCTTCGGTAAAGAAGTCAGAAGCCTCACCGGTTCAGCCAACTTCGTAAGTTTCTAGTACTTACAAATTGCAAGATACGTTGAATAAGCCTCTATTTACACATTCATAGATCAATAACTCAATTACATATCAGTAACATAAAGGCTGACACGTCGGTATAGCGACAGCTGGCCTGTCGAGGTTCGAATGCCGGCTGGGGCAAGATTTTTCTCATCTACACAACGTCTAGACCGGCTCTGGGGCTCACCCGGCATCCCATCCAGTGACTACCCGGCGATAAGCAGCTGGATACGTGAATCTGGCCACTCACCTTGATTTAAATACGAGTTCAAGAATAGTGGAACTATACCTCCTCCCCTCAAGTGTCTTCATGGCATTATTATTATTATTGGAGGGGGTGGGTTTCCTCATGCACCGCAACTAGTAGTCTATTGTACGTCCCCCTTTGATGTTCTACCAGTCTCTATACCCCACCAGTACTGGTGCGTGCCATCAGCTCCGACTCAGCCAGCGAGTTCGGCCTATACTGGCTCAGCGGTACCTGATGCTTCCCCCATCTACCAGAAGCGTTAGAGACTCTTGTTGGGCGGTAAATGTCCGATGATTTAGCTCAGAGGCCTCCTTGAGACATGAGGTTCTTTCACGTGCTGTAAAGCTATGACACGGGACCCACGGCTTAAAGTCTCTCCCGGAGGACTTGTTCCCTGAATATTTCCGCCCTTAAAGATTCCACGACCTCCGCCGATTTTGAACCCGCGTACCACGAGTCATGAGGTGGGAACCTTACCTCTAGACTACGGAGGGTGCTGTCTTCATGGCATAGTGCTAATCTGATTGAGCTCAGGGACAACTTTACTCTTCTTTATAAAGGCTTATATAGGCTTATTCTTGTAACTTCGCGACTTCTTAACTTATAATTAAAAATATTGAAAAAACGTAATTATTTAACATCTAAGAAAGGAAAATTTAATAATATATGTTTTATATCTGCCACTCAAACTAAATGTCACGCTAAACACGAACAGAACGTCCCCCTACATCCCCTAAATATTGCTGTTAGAGCCGGGGTAGCGCAGTCGTTATAGCGACTGGCTATGGGCTGGACGACTGAGAGGTCGGAGTTCGAGTCCCGGTAGGGCCAAGAATTTTTTTTTCTCCAAATCGTTCAGACCGGCTCTGGGGTCCACCTTAACTTCTATTCAATGGGCACCGGGGGCTCTTCCCCTGGGGGTAAAGCGGCAGGGGGGTGAACCTAGTGCCGAGGTCAAGAAAATATGGATCTATAGATCCACTACCCCATACGCCTTCATGGCATGGCGCTTAATTCGTTGAGCACAGGAACAAATTTACCTTTACCTTTACGTGTTAGAATGACGGGCGTTACAAAGACGGACAAGGATATGGGAATGGACCTGGGTGATTATGTTTGAAGTGCGTTGCTGAAGCTTCAGAGTGTTAGGATCAGGAGAGGTAGAACCTACAGTCCGTCAGAAGTATAAATTCTGACGGTACAGTATAATTCAGCTTCTGGATCACTCAAACAGGTAACATAAAGAAGGGTCGAATAATAACGAGTTCTCGCTTATTCTACTTTAGAAGTGAAACGTAAGGTGATAACCGAGGACGAAGCCCCATCAAACCTTTGAGCGCAGCGGTCCCACTTTACCCTACGGTAACATTATTACTTTCCTGATTATGGAAATAACTGTGAGAGAATATAAGCAGAAAATCAATCTCTACGCACAATATATTCTTCTGTATGAATGTTAATTTAATTCAATACGCATACTTCAAACAGGAACATTTAGCTATGCTGAGGTATCCCTGTAGCAGGCCGTGGAGGCCCATAGGTTTGTGAGACGTATAGGCTCCCACATGTTCCACAGTCGACTCACAGATGGCGGTGAGGCTGTCAGCCTTACGCGCCGCCCGCCCTTTACCCCCAGAACGATTCCTAGTACTCATTTGTGTTAGAGACTGAGTCGACCATATTGCGGCTGGAAGGATTAGGCCAATTGAAAGAATCCAATGACCTCATCGGGAATCGAACCCGCGACCTTCAGGATAGAAGTTTAGTGCCTGAACCAACTACGCTGCCGCATGCCCTCTGAATATTTAGTTCAGACGAAATCTTTCAATTAAGAACAGGTGAAAGATGGATGAGTACAACACCTGCTATGAAACCGAGTAAGCCGTATTAAGAGACTTAAGCTTCTGACTTGAGTTTTTGTGGTGCTGGTTTCGAACTTGGGCCGGGATACTGTCTATCTTGATTGCGGTTTTCTTTGATGTCCTTCGGTACCTCAAGACAAATATAAGGATTGTACCTTAAATTAAATTAAGAGGAGATAGAACTCGGGCAACGCTTGCTACCATTCAGTCCAGAACCTTTTGTCTTCTCGTCTGTTGTCCAAAAACATACAAATTAGAATATACAAGAATATAATTTTGCCTATGGTTCTGTATGGGTGTGAAACTTGGTCTCTGACACTAAGGGAGTCACACAGACTGAGGGTGTTTGAGAACAGGGTGTTGAAGAGAATATTTGGACCGAAGAGAGATGAAGTGACGGGACGTTGGAGAAAACTGCATAATGAGGAGCTTCATAGCTTGTACTCTTCTCCAAGTATAATTAGAATTATAAAGTTAAGGAGGATGAGATGGGCAGGGCATTTTGCACGAATGGGGAGAAGAGGAATGCATATAGGATATTGGTGGGGAAAGCCAGAAGGAAATAGACCACTGGGAAGACCAAGGTGTAGGTGGTTGACAATATTAGAATGGATCTTAGAGAGGTAGGATAGGATGGGATGTTATGGAATGGATTGATCTGGGTCAGGATAGGGCCCTTTGGAAGGTTCTTATGAACACGGTAATGAACTTTCGGGTTCCATAAAATGCTGGGAAATTCTTGAGTAGCTGCAGAATTGGCGGCTCCTCCAGAAGGGCTCAGCTCCATGAGTAAGTAAGTAAGTGCCTTAAATTAGGCCACGACCGCTTCCTTGAAGATCCTATCTAATTTGTCATTCGCTACCATCGTGCCGAGAAACTCGGCTCACTCGGAAATGCTTCTGACTTGTATTCAGGAAGTGCCCAGTTCGAATATCGACCTGGCCACCGTGGTTTGCTTTAGATCCTCCAGGAAAATGCCAGGATATTTGCCTAAAGTAAACCCCAACCGCAGCCGGTCACGGTAGCCGAGCGGTCTAAAGCATGTACTGTCTTCGCTCGCTTGGGAACCTGGATCGTGGGTTCGAATCCTACTCAGGGCATGGTTGTTTGTGTGCGTTTTTCTGTGTTTGTGTACAGGTAGAGGCCTTGCGACCAGCTGATCACCCACCCAAGGAGTCCTACCGAATGTGTAAAATCTAGAAAAACCGAAGTGAACAGAGAAGTTCATGAAGGTAGGCGTAGGCCCACTGTGGCTGTAGTGCCAAGGGGGAAAAAAAGGGTTAATGCATTGATCAGGATAGTATACTGAATCAGAAAACCATTTAGGTTTGCCGTTTGTGGGTAAATTCTGAACATTTAATAATATGAATTTCTAGAACATTTTTCTTTAGAATCAACGATTTCGGTGTCAGGCCGCTAGGTGTTACGTAGTAGAAACTTTCTTTCGAAGTTCATTCATTAATGGCCGTGCCATAGCTCAAGCGGTTAGTCGCTAGCTCCCCACCGCGGCAGCCCGGGTTCGATCCCGGGTCTGATAAAGTCGGATTTATGGTGGACAAAATGACACTTGGGTAGGTTTTCTCCGAGTACTTCGGTTTCCCCTGCCAATCTTCATTCCACCAATTTATCCACAATCTCCCTCACCTATCCTCTGGGGCTGGTACAATGGGCCAGAAATGGCCTAAGTACAAGGGACTTAGTCCCACCCCATTAGTAAAAAAAAAAGTTCATTCATCGGTTGAAAGATGGCACTGGACTAAATATTATAAAGATTGAACAAATTATGAGCTGAAGGAAAACATCAGACAGCATAACATAAAATAGATGAATATATACAGAATCCACCTGGATAGAAGGAATTAAGAATTTAAGATAGATTCTCTGGTATGAACGAAAAGTACACCGATACTGAGAAACGTCTTGATAAAGATGAAAAGAATATATGAAGTCGGAACAGGCTAACCTGCAGACACCATCTGAGTAAAAAGTAAAGTGAAGCTATCCCTGTAACAGGCCGTGAAGGCCCATAGGGTTGTGAGTCGTTGAGGGTCCCACAGTATCTAGGCAATCGGCTCAAAGATGGCGGTAAGATTATCAGCCTTACGCGCCGGCCGCGTTTTACTCCCGAAGAAAATTATTTAATTAATTCCTGGTACTAATTTCTGTTAGAGAATGAGTCGACCCCAGGGCCATAGCGCGGCCGGAAGGATTAGGTCAATTGAAAAAATCCAATGACCTCATCGGGAATTGAACCCGCGACCTTTCGGCTTGTGGCATAGTGCCTCAACCAACTACGCTACCGCGTGCCCCGCAAACACCATGAAGTGATGAAAAGAAGACGAAGAAGAAGAAGATGATTCATTGGTTACCTTCTAGTATCAGGTTCCTAACATGGAGGGGAACCGACACACAGACAAATAAACACAATATGTTATTAAGTAAACCTCGTTTTGTGACTTTTGTAACTTCTCTTTCTCGGTAAATTCTTTTGTGATGGCATTTTCTGCCTTATAATTTGTATGAGAAAATAAAACTCCATTTCCAGCTCCTGAAAAGCGTACTTAATGATATACCAAGTCTTCCCTCGCATAAAATCTGAGGAACCATTTTGTTCTGAGTTTTAAACAGTCCTCTCCGGTATTCTTCCTGAGAAAGACACCAGAAAACACGAATACTCGGAGGCGCATGCGTTAGATAGCTGATAAAATAAGAACGTTATAAACAACTGTCCTGCTGTGTAAAATCAAAGCACTGTAATATCCTAGGATAGTAATTATATTTATTGACCTTCTGTCTGTGTGCATGTATGCTTATATGTAGGCACACATATCTATACGTGCGTTGATTTTATTGTATTAGGTACCTCTTCGTATTGCTTTTTTTAAATTCGCTTAGTGGGGGTTGGAGTGCAACTGGGTCCACTCGGCACGGCGGCCACTGATTGGCCTATTGTAGCCTGCCCCGGGTGATTATGATGATGGAGAATTTGGTGGAATGAAAATTGGCAGGGTAAACCGAAGTCCCCGGAGAAAACCCGCCCCCGCCCCACTTTGTCCACCACAAATCCCACTTAACCAGACCCCGGGATAGAACCCGGGCCGCCGCGGTGGGAAGACAGCGACTAACCGCTTGAGCTATGGCGCGGCCTCGTATTGGATTTAGTCAACCTTTAAACGCCAGACTTTTTTTTTTACTTGACCTAATCCTTCCAGCGGCACTATGGCCCTGGTGCCGACTCAGCCTCTAACAGAAATGAGCACCGGGAATCTTCCTGGGGGTAAAGGGCAGCCGACGCTTAAGGCTGACAACCTCAGCACCATCTACGAACCAGTTGTCTAGTAGATGTGGGAACCTCGACGTCTCACAACCCTATGGGCCTCCACGGCCTGTTACAAGGATAGCTTTACCTTTTTCGTCTTTCTACTGGTTTCTACTGTGTGTTTATGTACTCCGTATGATTCTTAGAAAGGAAAAAAAAACTACGATTGTTTCCCTAAACAACATTAACTAATTATTCTTTATAGTGGAGAGCAGTGTGTTGCCTTTGCGGTAGGAACTAAACCCTTAAATGTTATTTATAAGAAATTAACGACGAAAATGTACAGAAGGTGTCATAGACGACTTAAGGTTACGTGTTTCGTCTGGCATTGTCAACGTAGTCTGCAGCAGTGTGACTGTATAATTCGGTATTGTGAATCTAGTCCATGTCTTCGAGGGCTACCTCCTTATCATGGAGAAGAGGTCTGCGCCCCGCAGTGACCCCGGAGTATTATGCTGGAGGGAGCGTTAGCTCCTGGTAGTGTCACCCATGCCAGACAGGACAAAGTGCAGGGGATAGACGAAGTGTTGACCCTGGTCTTCCAAGTTGGGTGTTGGGCGTGGGACTACCTCATCCCCGGATAAATATACTGTTAAACCAAGGAGGACGCGAAGACCCACTCAGGGTTGCAGCATCAGTAAAGGGGAAGAAACATCAATAGATGTACTTTAGATGTACTTTGGATGAAGGCTGGTAACTAATAGAATGGAATTGTAAGCCCATGCAGCAAAGAGTAATAAGAGAAAGAGAAAATGGTGAGAAGTTTTCAGATTGGTGCAGGCATTAAATTCCCTAATTCAGGAGAACAAGGAAAGGACATGAACATGTAAAATTGAACAACGTTGGGCATCCTTCCACCTGCAGAAATTAATATCTCTTTTCAAAATATTGTAGCATGTAAATCTCGTTGATAAGTAATGACTCCGTAAGCAACTCCCGTTGCTAAGCAACAGATTCTTAACACACCAATCGACTAACGGGGAAGCGGTCTTCTCTACGTGACGCAACAATAGAACTATTGGAAGCGCTGATTTCTGTGCGGTCCGTGCTGAGGAGTTAAAAGCAGGACAAGTGAAGAGTTTAGTTAGTGGTCGAATACCTCCACCGTGACCCTGCGAGTCGTAGGAGGCGACGAAAAGGAAAGTCTGAATTCTGAGACAGTAAAATATGGTCGCGAGTCCCAAGGGACTCGGACCCGAGTAAGACTGCGCTGGCAAGGACCAGCGGAATATACAAAAGACAGACCCCTCCTCTCGTCAGAGTACGCGCCCCACAGAAACAAGACCGTAACTGTCAAACAGTAATAATTAAAATCTGGACATGAGCCCCAAATGGGTCGCGACACCAAGACTTACTGACTGACTGACCGTCAGTCGCAATATGACTTTGACTTTGAAGTTCAGTTAGTTGGGAGACAGTCACAGGCCAATAAGGACGTGAACACGGAAGCTGAGGAAGCTACTGCGTTGGAAGCCGTTGCCAGACAACGACTGGTGAAGATATAGCAGACTGAAAAGTTTTATTGCGTGCTCTAGTGAATTGTAGAATGTGTGAATTAACGATAGCGCTATAGTTACTTGTAGTTACGTTCTGTAATGTTCAATAAATACATGCAAGATTTGAGGCTTTCACGGCGGTGACTATGAAGAAAGCAGTCTTCTGGGATTTGGCGCCGTGTATATGTGGTGTTAACCGACGTTTCGNTACAGTTACCAATCCAAACCCCGTCTATAATCACTCATACACTTGACGATATTTTAGCCTCTGATTTTGTTCGCTGATAAATTCAGCATTTTCACGTAAGATGTCAGGTTTTCGCTATAGTGAAACTAGTGGTCTTCTGAATTGTGACACCGTGCAGTCTGGAAGAGGGTTACTAGCTTACTCTGGAAATAGAGGGATCATATTCCTGCACAACATGAATTAGCACTGTCATATTTTCATGTAGCTCTGCGTTCTCGATATCGTTTTTTTTTTCATTTTATCTCTATTTCTGGAATAATGAATACCTTTTCATGTCTTAAGTTTGATGGTCGTGCTATAGTTTAGGCTGTTAGAGCGGCCGCACGCCAACTGCGTGAAGACAAGCATCAAGACATGAGACAATAGACGCAGTCTTGCTTCATCCGCTATTTTCATGATCTCTTTCGTTTCAACTGTGCTCTTTTCTTTGCGTCATGTCGCAGACGTCGTGTCTTGACTGTTAGGTAGGCCGCAGATCGGCATGCGTCAAGACATATAACAGTCAAGACACGATGTCTCCGACATGACGTAAAGGAAGGAGCACAGTTGAAACGAATGAGATTATGAATATCGCCGCACACTGGTCTGAGTCATGATATTGACGTCAGCTTCATTCTGACGAATCACGAATGAAGCAAGACTCCGTCTTTTGTCCCATGTCTTGATGCTTGTCTTGACGCAGTTGGTGTGCGGCCGTCCTTACATGTCTTGACGCATGCCAGTGTGCGGCCTACCTTAGTCACTGACTTCCCTTCACGGCAGCTCGGCTTCAAAATCGGATCAGGTCATATGGGATTTGTGGTGGACAAAGTGGCACTGGGGCATGTTTTCGTCTAGTACTTGAGTTTTCTTTGTCACTTCTCATCCCACCAACTGCTCGACACTCATCATCATCATCGTCATCATCATCCGTTTTATGGTATAGTAGGCCCAGTAGTGGCTTACGTACCAAGTGAACTCTCCCTCCACTGCACGAAGAGAGACAGCGTTTACCTGTTACCAGATGTTTTTGTTCTTTTCTTCACTTTTCAGGTGAACGTGTGTGTGTAATATCCTGATGTTGGTCTCAACTCATCACTTGCTGTGTGCCGTCACCTGCCATTCGTAACTGCACAGCTTCCGCAGCTACGTCATCACGCTTGAGGGATGAAGAAGACAATTTCATGGACCCGGGCTGAGGTAACGTTCACATAGCAGGATGAAGTTTAAAAGTTTCTAATATGCTCTAGATCCATCCAAGGCTACATAAAGTTTTCCAGTTCCAGAAGAATCAAGTATGTTACGAATACAGGATCAGTCTAAGAAGCGCAATATTCGTGGATTTGGCGGTTTATCTTTATGTTGTTTCCATGGAAACCAAACGCAAAATCGATCACTTACGATAGAACTAAAAGATGACGGCATTAAACGTCGGTGTTTCAGTCAGTATTACAGTGTCCATCTTTGCCGAAGTACGTCTAAACTATTATTATTATTATGCATGTTCCACTTGTATCAAGACGTCTTTCCAGAACTTTCCAAGTTCATAGCGTACATCAATGAGAGCTTAATTCCAAAGCGTCCGTCAATGATAGACGTATGATATGTAGCTGAATATCAACGGAAGATATAAATATATGCTGAAACCTCAGCTAGAAATGGGAAATGTCAAGTTTCCCCCTCGAATTTTCATAAGGAAGCGCACTAATGTTACAAAATTTGCTCCATCTGTGGACCTCTGTCTTCCTTATGAGCGACGAAGATGGAGGCAGTAGGTATATACGAGTAGGCCACAACCACTTCCATTTCCTTTCCTACAAGTCATTCCTCAACCGTGCTGCCGTTTATATTGTTTATATTGTGGCGTGCCTAATATCTGAGCGGGCGTCCATTAGCAGACAACGGTTTGTTAAAACACGTTTCCGAGACAGCGCATACAGAGACGTCCATTGTCTGGCAACGACTCAATAAGCGTTGTCCCCGCAACAACCAATAGCTAGAGATAAAATCAACGTGTTACCTAAAAATGAAAACACGTTCGCGAGACAAGGCAGGCAGCCGTTAAGGAAGGGAAGGAAGAAGAAGAAAATATAATTTTGATGCTGTGAATGCTTCAGCATTTAGTAAGACTGCTAAGAAGAGGAATTCACCAATCACGAAGTATTTATGTTCCTTGGACAGTAACACACAGATATACGCGGACACAGTTGTGGCTTGAGCGGCATTCGAACCCTCAATTCCAGTGCGCTAGCAGACCAAGATCTAAACACTGTTAAATACTTAATCGTTTACAATTACTAGTCTTCTCTTAACAATACTTAATTTCGCTGAATAACGTAACCAAATAAAGCCACGACGAACATATGAAAACAAGAGACGTAACGCATAATCCAGCCCGTGTCTGTTCACAGACTGCCGGCCACCCCTCCAATGTCTGCATGTGGACTCGTCTGGCAGCACCGCTCAGGTTAGCGTGCCGACCGACCGCTAGGCTTCGCTTACAAGTCAGTAGCGTTGCGACAGGCGAGTCGGTTGCCGGTTGTAAAGAGTGGAACAGTGCTTCATGAACGCTCTCGCGACAAATGCCGCACGTTTGGGCTTAATGTGCACCGAGTTCTCAACATTCTAATAGTGACACGAATTATTAGGTTTCCACATACGTGTGATGATTTTTGCCTTTACATCCCAATTTTTTGTTATTTAAAGATAGTTTAGAAAAGTGTTTTAAAGTGCGTGTTTGTGGTTAACTGCCCTTACATATTTTCCGAATAATGTTGTGAATGAAGAAGCTATTTCTAGCACGCATTTTAAGCGAATTTTTTTAGTGAAAGATAGCCGGAGGGGAAGTTTTGAGGTGACTGAACAACAACCCATCAGGAATTCAGTAGAGTCAAGGTTGGACGGACGACGCCCGTAAGGTTAGTGGGAGCAATACCATTATATTCTAATGAACTTAGGAATGTGGAGTTGGTTCGCATGTGGGGTATCTGGAATAGAGACAATAATAAACCAACTGAATAGTCCTACGTCCACCAATTTTTGTGGAGAACTTGGCGAGAGAGCATGAGGTTATTACGTGTTTTTGAAAATTGAGACACTGTAGTATTTGAGATTCTATCGTTGGTTATGACTGTTATGAGTAGTTTAAGCATCGCTTCCTCCCTGCTTCATGGTGGTTTCTTCGGCCTTGAAGATGGAGGCGACGTGTCCCTCCGAAAAGTAGGGTGGCCTTCAACGGGATATACGGCGTTATGTTCCAGAAGACACAGCTCTTGTGACGCATTCCCAACCGTGCAGGTTATATGTTCCGAGTCGGTACGTAATATGACGTCAAATGCTGCGATGAAGGGGAATGGTGGATGGAAGTCGGAAGGATGTAAAGAAGTGGTAGTGGTCTTTCTTAACGTATTAGCCAAGTACTTTTAGTAGGGACTGAAGAAAACAACGATGAACCTTATAATAGCCGGTCATCGGAGTCGTACATCGAACCTGGGGCCTCACGAATACGAAGCGGGAGTGTTAAATTATCATATTATATTTAAGCATTAAATTATCAGTTGCGATGTTCATTGTGTTTAGGAGAAACCACAGAATATCCGCGAGTAGCCGCCAAATCGGACCGTTTTGACTACGTGTTGAGCGCGACGCGACTTCCAACTGCTGCTCTTAGGCGCATCAGGTACCCAGCGGAGCACTAGTGTTGCGAAGGGACGTGAAAGTGAAATCAGACAGAGCTAGTCTTTGTGTGCTGAATACTGATCTTTTTAATTCGGAGGTTAATGCCGTGAATACCGACATCACTACGGGTCCGTGGGTTTTTATGAAGTTGCATGTGGGTAATTATACACGTTACAAGTCGTCATATCCATTACCGGTGACGAGAGATTCGAAGTAAAACATTTATAAATAGTGTATATTTATTCAATTTCGTGACTGCGGGTAGAATAATCAGATTATGTCTTTATTAATTCTCTGGCTTTCTTTGATCCTCTCTGCTCTTTTCAGTTATAACTAATTACAAAAACGGCAGGAATGTATCTCTGCAGTATTGACATATAATCTGAGTTATGTAAAATCGACGTAAAGCGACGTGATAGTCGTGAATGTTTTTTTTTAAGTAACTAAAGTAATACTCCTTTTAAAATTGTGAACTTTTAACTCTACAGTACATTAATGTGGGGCGAATTTTGTGCTCACGTAACTTGTAATAGTCGTGGTTATGAATGCTTTTAATTCTTGAGCAGTTTGATGATTAAAAGAAAATTGATTTGCATCAGATGTATTTCAGAGTTATTATTGTAATAAACTATTTTATTAAAAGCACACTGTTTTACATTTTTCGTATTTAAAATTATTTACACATGAATTACATAAACTATAATTTATATCGGTTTATAACATCATGTTTTTAGGATTACGCATACAATTGCAGTATGTAACTGAATGCCTTCTAAGAATAGGACACGGCGGACACACGCCTCGTGCTGGTTTACGTAGCTGTGTCACTCTCACTTTCATGTATACTATGCATTATAAAAATGTTCGTGTTCTCAGGCTGTAAAATATGCCGATAACTATTATAGAACAGCGCTAGTGATGTTGATTCTTATCGGCGTTCCAGTAGAACTGAATGACTTTGAAATACAAGCGACATAACTTTACGGCCAGAGATCAAAAGTTCCGCACATTTCAAATGGTTGCGCGTCTGTCTCTCTCCCGTTATTTCCCACCGTACATAAGTTTCATTTAAGTAGATCAGAAAGACACTACGGCGTGTAAATGCCGCACGTTGAGGTTCCAAGGAGTCGCAGACATCGATAATAGATAGAGGTCATCAGATCGAATGGGGACAAATGCATTAAAATTTTAGGAGCCGGTCGAACTTCTAAGGACAGAGAGTAAACTGGATACCAGCACTGTCTTACAGAGACATCGTTTTACAGCAAACGGATCTGCCCTCTTCTTGATGGTAAATTCACGAGGCAGCACGTCACGAGAGCGGTCGCCATTTTATCTTAGTCGAAGTACTAGCATGTATTCCTTTGTCGGTCAAAGAGAATGGGCTGCCCACTACGTATAAGGCGTATTTTAATGAAATTTAACAATAATTGGAGCTAGTTTTAACCAAGTTTTAGAACAGTGAACTGCAGTACAGGAATTGCGTAAAAATATCTACCCGATGATAATGTCGAAACATTTTATGGAAGTGAAGGTAAAATAAAGTTAAAGTTGTCCCTGTGTTTAACTAATTAAGCACTACGCCACGAAGGCGTATGGGGGAGTGAATGTATATATCCAAACTTTCCTGATCTCAGCACTAGCTGGAGGTGAGTGGTCAGTCTCACACCACATTAGTCCTGGGGAAAGAGGCCCCGCTACCCTTTGGATAGGAGGTTGGGTGGACACCAGAGCTGGTCTGGAAGACGTGGAGAAAATTCTTGACCCTACTGGGACTGGAACTCCGACCCCTCGGTCGTCCAACCCGTAGCCAGCTGCTGTACCGACTACGCTATCCCGGCCATGTTGTAGAAGTACAGTTTATAAACAAGAAGTGACAACGTAGCACATCAACGGCCTACGAGCATGACAAGACGTTGCATTTGAAATACTGCGCCTGCAAATGAAATGGCAATGTATAAGTTTCAGATCCGCGTGAATCGACACGACCACTAGCTCAGTAGAACAAGAGTGGTTCTTGAGAAGCTAAGAGTTGCTCAGCTACTCATAAAGATATCCTCATTTTATACTCTTCGGAAAGTTCATTGCCGTGTTCATTAGGAGCACGTCACTGACCTCTGCCCTGTGTCATTTGGATCCATTCCACGTCCTCACACCATTTCTCTTTAAGATCCATTTTGTTGCTGTCCTCCAGTTCACGTCATGGCCTTCAGAGTGGCCATTCCCCTTCATTAACCACCGGCAGCTTCTTTGTTACTTCTCGCCGATTCTGTGCGTACCGTATGCTACGATTACTCGTACATGTAACGCAGGCAAATATAACATTGTATTGGAACGTAATGCCATAAACTGAACGTGTAGACCTGCGTATCTGTTAGTAAACAAAGTTTCCTAATCAACTTTGAAGCGAGTGTTGCTTTTAAATTATTAAGTCCTTCCAGCATTAAACAAAATTAGAATATACAAAAGTATAATGTTGCCTGTGGTTCTGTATTGATGTGAAACTTGGTCTCTGACATTAAGGGAGGAACATAGACTGAGGGTGTTTGAGAACAGGGTGTTGAGAATATTTTAACCGAAGAGAGATGAAGTGACGGGACGTTGGAGAAAACTGCATAATGAGGAGCTTCATAACTTGTACTCTTCTCCAAGTATAATTAGAATGATAAAGTCATGGAGGATGAGATGGACAGGGCATGTAGCACGAATGGGGAGAAGAGGAATGCATATATGATATTGGTGGGAAAGCTAGAAGGAAATAGACCACTGGGAAGACCAAGACGTAGGTGGTGGACAATATTAGAATGGATCTTAGAGAGATAGGATAGGATGGGATGTTAAGGAATGGATAGGGACCAATGGAGGGTTCTTATGGACACGGTAATGAACCTTCGGGTTCCATAAAATGCTGGGAAGTTCTTGAGTAGCTGCACAATTGGCAGCCTCAAGAAAGGCTCATCTCCATGAGAATACAGCATGAAACTTGCAACTGTTCAGGAAACCACCCCCAACGGAAGTCACCCATTCCGGACAAAGTACGCAGGTCTTGTTTGTTTACCGTTGCACTGTAGGTACGATAAAGTACAGCAGCGCTAAAGCTGTCATTGTGTTCAATTGATTAAACACCACTCCATTAAGACGTATAGGGGAGATGAGATATAGCTCCACCGTTTTTAACCTCGTCAATAGGTGAAGGTGAGTGGCTAGCTTGATGCCCCGGCCAGTTTTCTCCCCAAGACGATCTCCCACTAACCTTTAGATATATTGGTTGGTCTGCCGCAGAAGTGATCTGGACGCTATTGAGAGACGAACCCCGTTTCCACTATCATCTAGCCCGAGCTTAATCGTTATATCTGCTGAGCTGTTACCGGAATTAAATGGATTTAATACTCAGTTTATTGATGTATTGCGTTACAATTGTTTTCGCGGAGCGAAGCAACCGAACCAGTCTCGAGTGTGCAGTCCTCTGTTTACAGTTCTTCCCCCTTTAAAACTACTAGTAACTGGAGTGTTAACTGTCTTCTGGAATGCCAGACCGTGTAGTCTTGGCAGAAGTTTATTGGCATTTCGGATGGAAGTACTGCCTCAGTCTTCATGATCGAAGAGTGAGCCAAGCAAACATGGTGACCTCTGCTTGCTTGTTTCTCGTACTCTTTGACCCTGAAGATGGAGCAGTACGATCTTCCGAAACGTCAGTAAGCTTGTACCAGACTACATCGCCTCACATCAAAAAATATAGTAGTTCTTATGACCTACTCTTCGTAGCCACCGCCCTGAGAACCACAGTTTGCGAACCACTGGTAGCTGTAAAAGTCTACGAATATACAACGGAAGGAAGCGAACATACAATCTCCTATTTTTAGAGTTGTTTCAGAGAGAAAATGCGGCGTTTGCATTCAGTATTCTCCCTGTTTTTATACACTTCCAATGATATTTTTAAAACGGGACCCCATTTTTCGCAGTACTTGGTTGATGTTACATGATATTATTTTTTACTCACTTCAGCGCTGCAGGCATGGAGTATATTGATAGGAAACTTAAGTGATGCTTGGAGACATACGGTGTAAGTACGTTGACTAAGTCCATCTCGTCCAGTATACGCTCCAGTGGGCTGTTATGAACACGGCAGTTAATGTTTGGGCTCGTAAAAGTTGAATTTCTTGACTGATATCAACTTTCGTAAGAACTGTGCGCGACATTGAAGTAAGGTTAAGTAGAGCTTCCTAGAACTTATGAATTTTTATCATATCAAATCTGTGCTATTTAAAATTAAGGATTTTCGAGCAAGACCAGTTTTCTGACTTTTCGTGAAAATCGATTAGTTTGTTCGAAAGTTGAAATGTACACGCACAAACACCCGCGCGGTGATCTCGTAACCCTGTTGTTTTCTTTAGGAAATTAGGCTTATAAAGCATACCGAGAATACCAGAGTAAACATTTTCATTTTTATTTAGGTTAATATGACGGCCTCTGTGGTCTAGTGGTAATAGTTCCTGGCTAGGTCCCGGTTCGATTCCCAGCGTCACCAGATTTTCTGAAAAGTAGGGTCTGGAACGGGGTCCACTTAGCATCGTGAAGATAATTGAGGAGCTATGTCAAGGAAATAGCGGCTCCGGTCTAGAAAACCGAAATAAACGGCATGGGGATTCGTTGCGCTGACCACGCGACACCCTCTATCCGCTAAAGTTGGCACTAACTTCGCCGACAAGTGGCGGTCGCTCGGTCGGTATAGTTCTCTTGCGGACTAAAACCACGGAGTTCGTTTATTTTTGTTTTGTTTGGATTAATATTCTAGCGACAGATTAATTTGACCCACGTTCGTTTAATGATATAGTCCTACGTCACCCTTGTACTGTTCAATATTTGTGAACAGTATTTTCGTTTTGTTGAAACGATGGATTGCTGTTGTTTATGTTCATGAATTGTTACCAATACATACGGTTCACATGGGCACTGTATACATTATCTGATGTTAAATTTTGGGTGTCAGCATACCCATATGGAAGGGAGGCAACAGAGCCATTTGGCCCAAGACCCTGGCCACCGGTGCCCAAAATTTACCCCTATTTAATTAAAACATATGATTAGTAGGCAGAATGTGGTAATTCCGTATAATTGAATTGCTGACTTTTTTTTTTGTGACCGTTCTAGTTTTATGGTTTTCGGAGTGGGGCGGGAGCGCTGGGCTGCGTTTCTCCGACACTGGGTGTCAGCACATGCTTCGGTCTTTGGGAACTCTGTGGCTAATTTTGTAGGATTATGCTCGCTGGGGGTGTAGAGCGATATGCAATCTGGCTGCGGCATGCTACTGAACTCGCAAATAGCAGCCTTGCATGTGGAAAGATCAAGCAGACCAGGTTCAATTATTCGTCAGCCCATGAGGTATTAGTAGAGGACAAATGTTCATCCTTTTCCAGTTTTCGCTAATTTCGGTACAATCTCTTAAATGTTTCCATTGTTATAACTAACCAAATAACTAAGTAACTAACTCCGTGGAGCCCAGTCCTTGAGAAGCTGTCAGTCGCTAAGCTACTCAAGAATTTCTTAACATTTTTTGGAACCCCGAAAGTTCATTACCGTTTGTACAAGTCCCCTCCACTGGCCCCTATCCTGAGCCAGATCAATCCAGTCCGTACCACCTTATCTTATTTCTCACAGATCCATTTTCGCCTAGGTCTTCTTAGTGGGGTTTTCCTTCTCTGTGTTTGCTTCTAGACTAACGTCCACACAAACGTCAGTTAGACTTTCTGTGTTCTTTAGAGTATTTGTGTATCTCTCAATAGATATTTACGTCATTGGCATAGGCTTTAAAAATACGGTTTAATATGATGCATATTAGAGTTCTGATTTCCTCTTCTGGCGGTTTAGGCGCTAATCAGAATGTTAATCGTTTTGTCGGTTGCTCTGCCTGTCTTCTACGGCTTATTTCTTTTTTTGGAACATTGTGAACCTTACATTATATCTTGTTGTGTGACGTTTTATACAATGAATACTATGTTTCATTTCTGGAGACGGGATATCTCTGTAGGATTAGCGACTAGGCTGTGAGTTGGATGGCCGAGTAACCGGGGTTAGGTTCTCGGTGTAGGCAAAGTAAAAAAAAGTAAAGTAAAGGTATCCCTGTAGCAGGCCGTGGAGGCCCATAGGGTTGTAAGTTGTTGAGGTTCCCACATTTTCTAGACAATCGGCTTATAGATGGCGGAAGGGTTGTCAGCCTTACGCGCCGGCCTCCCGTTACCCCCAAGAATATTCCAGGTACTCATTTCTGTTAGAGGCTGAGTCGACCCCAGGGCCATAGTGCTGCTGGAAGGATTAGGTAAATTGAAAAAAATTCAGTGACCTCATCAGGACTTGAACCCGCGATCTTCTGGCTTGTAGCATAGTGCCTCAACCAACTACACTACCTAGGCAAGAGATTTTTTTTTCTTTTAGACACTGTTGTTACTGGTCATGGTGCCCACCTAGCATCCTGTCCAGTGGATACGGGAGGATCTTTTCCCAGGGGTAAAGCGTCCGGGGCATGAAGTTGACCAGTCACCATCGTTTAGTGCCGATGTTACGGAGCTGTACCTCCGCTGCTACATACGTTTTTATTGCGTGGTGCGCAGTTAAGCACAGGAACAACGTAACATTAATCTTGTTATTTTTTGATGTTTTAATTTTGTTCGTGCTACATTTCTAAGAAATGTCATTTCAGTGGAGTACATGCGATACTGAATTTTTGTACGCCTTGTGAAAACCGGTTTTACTGTGTTGTTCGTGATAGAGTGAAGCATGGAACCAACATCCCTTCTCACGATGTAATGATAATCTAGAATTCACTTTGAAGTCAAGTGGGAGTATTGCAGCAACTCAGCGTTTTGCATTTCAGCTGTCATTTAATGGTCATGCTGTAACGAGTGTGCACACCCCCGAAGTAGAGAATAATGGGACACAATCCGATGCTGATGGACGGTCACATTTGCGATACAAATGGCCTCTGCTTCTGACACAACCTTGGAAGTTTTCCATCGCATGAAGAGGCGTACGGTGTTTCGAACAGTGTATTTCTCTCCACCTGATTCATTCGGGCGAGTAGACGGGATTTCTCCGTTTGTGAGGAAAATATATTTGGTACCAACCATCGGGCCACTGTTGCATTAACCATTTAAAAGCCCAGTGGTTACCATATGTACCACCTGCTGTACCGAAACTCTGCATTTTGCCCACAGAGTGTTTCGTATGGTTCTCTGAAGTGACAGATTATTGCACTAAACAGGTCGGTCGGTTAAATTGCTGTTGGCCTTCGCCAGCAGAGTCATTCCTGGCTTCAATCTCCTCGAGATCCATGGCCAAGATTTCTGTTCTCTCCTAGACATGTACGTGTTTCGAAATGGGGCCTCCTCTTCGACGAAAGAGGGGTCGTTCTTTTTATGTAGGAGCCACGTTTGTTGCGCCGTAGTTTCAGCACGAGTATACATATACGCGCTGCTACGGCGTCCAGGCCACAGTGGACTGTGTGCGTCTTCTTCACTGCACTATGCTAAGTAACAGTTACACATGGTATACAGTGTTCTCTCAATGAAGGCTTCTGCAGCAGGTTATGCCTTAACTGATATAATTACTCTGAAACTGCAGTTAATCATCTGAACGGTCGTATGCCTGACCGCCGCCAAGTCTAAGTCTCTTATATGCTCTGAACGGCATTAACCGGTTGGTCTTTGTAGCGGAGACGTAATGTGTTTCCTGTGAGTTACGAACTGAATTTGTATATGCTATTCAGATGAATATCAGTCTTTAAAGGGTTAAATCGTAATCGTAATATAGTAATATAATATACAGTATATCCGTTAACACAACTTTGTTATACGCTAGAGGAAATTATTTAATGAGGAGCTTCATAATTGGTACTCTTCTCTGAGTATAATTATAATTATAATTATAAAGTCAAGGGGGATGAGATCGGCAGGGCATGTAGCTCTCATGGAAAGGAAGGGAGATGTATGTAGGGTTTTAGTGAGAAAACCAAAAGGAAGTAGACCCTGGAATGACCTAGACATACGTGAGAGAATAATATTAAGATGGGGGAGAATAGAAAACTTGTCAGAAGAATATTTATATGAAACAAACCTGTCTTTATCGAAATGTGTTGTCGGTTCCGAGAATGAAGAGTGAAAATTAGATAACATTACCCGTAAGGAACGGAACCTGTTTAACACAGAAACAAGGTACGGAAGATAGTCTACTTCGTTTCGCATATAGTTTTGCCTCTTACTGTACTTTCTGAAATTTATCCTACCGCAAATGGAAAAGAATAATGTCCGACTGTCGACAGAATATTTGCAGAAGTGACTACCGGGAAAGGCAATAACGAAAGATAGGAAGAAGGGGAAATAGGAAATAAAAATATGAACTACGTTTTCTTAGTTCATTGGGATGGGGTGAGACTGGTACGTCGGCCACTAATTGGCCTACTGTACCAGCCCTGGGTGGTGGTGGTGGTGATGATGATGATGATGAATATGGAACAGTCGGTGTAATGAGAATTGGCAGGGGAAACCGAAGTACTAGGAGAAGACCTGCGCCAATGCCATTTTGTCCACCACAAATCCCACATGACGTGGCCTGCGCTTGAACCCGGGCCGCCGTGATGGGAAGCCTGCTACTAACCACCTAAGCTCTGGCACGGCCAGAAATATTATGCACGTTTGTACCATGAATTTCTGGCGTATTTACGCCATAATACATATACAGAACATGTACTGAGCATGTAGTCTAGAATTGTATGCTGTCTTAAACAGAAAGTGATTCGAGTCCTTTAGGAATTCGATATGGATAGGTTTCGTGGAGTTTACATTAATATGCGTGTTTATTCGTTCTTTATCAAGCACAGCCCATAACATTACAGCACTAATTTCCTCTTGAAGGAACCGTTTTCCAGTGTGCCAACATAGATTTTCGTACGAAATCGTTCATGGAATTTGTACACGAAAATATTGATTTATCGTACACCGCAGCAACTTCTACGCTGTTTGATAGGCTTTTGGAAGTTTTTGATATCGAAGCTGTGAAGGTTTAGCTTAGTCGTAGCCGTCGCTATCTTTGATACTGCCCTCTACGGAGCCCTTCTGGGGAAGTAGTTAGTTCCTCTTGAGTGCCTCATCCTTAGACTGTACGCCCATAATCCCAGAACGGCGTTCCTCGAGCGTTTGAGACCACAAACCAATGCAGTGATTAGCACATCACACGCGATTCGCAGACTTTGAAGGCGACGAATCAAGGTTACGGTGGAGTAACGGTGGATGTGCTTAACGTGGTTCCGTCCTGATGGTGTAGTGACTGATGTAAGTAGCTGTGATGAAAATGGAAGTGATAATCAATTAGGTTAAAAAATAAATGAAATAAAGATAGATAGAAGAGAAGGGAAAGAGAGGAAGAGAAGAAGACATTAAAGATTGAGCGAAAGAAAAAAAAGCATAATTATTGAAAAAGTATATGATAAATAAACAAATTCATTCATTCATTCCAACTTGAACCATCTCGAGCATCATTTGCTCTGTGCTTCAAGTCGCTGCTGATGACGCTGCTTCCGGCATCAGTTTTTGGTGTCTCTCTTCGTCTGATGCCTACCCTTTGACCTGTCCAGCAAGGGAGGCCCTGCCAGTAGCTACGCTACCGCTGGTAATGCTCTCAGGGTCCTTGGCATATTCAGACCCCCTCACCACGATAAGGTGGAAATAAACCGTTAAAAAGGGAAAGAAAATTAACGAAAGAACGGGAATAGGAGACATAAAACACTGAATAAACGACAGAAATAAACTAACGTAATTATTGAAAATGGTAGTGATAAATAAATTAATAAAGATAAAACGAAATAGAAAGAAGGAAAGAGAAGAAGTCATTAAAGAATGAATGGAAGAGAAAAAGAAAGTACGTAATTTATTTTAGTTCAGAGTGCCGTTTCGAGATAACGGCTGTGAAACCGGACAGCTAAATTCTCCATTAGACAGTTGACAGAATGTGTCTGTCGGTAAGAGGCCCACACCGTGCACTTTCTTTTGTTAAGCCTATAAGGAAAAGTTTTCAGGGCTGAAGAGCATCTTCTGAGATACAACGTCTTGTAGTCTGGTGAAAGTCTTTTGACATTTCGGAGCAATGCATCCAGCTGATTGGAACGGAGCGGGTCGAGAGGTGAAGAATAGCGCGTTCTGGAGTTGGAAATAACGCTGGTTTATGTGTATTTTTTTACAGTAACCTGCATGTGTGCCGGTCACGGTAGCCGCGCAATCTAAGGCATGAACTGTCTTCGCTCGCTCGGACGCTGGCATCGTGGGTTCGAATCCCACTCAAGGCATATTTGTCTGTGTGCGTTTGTTCTGTGTTCGTGTTGTCCTGCTTAGACAGCGGCCTTGCGACGGGCTGATCACTCGGCGAAGGAGTCCTACCGTCTGTGAAAAATGATTACGGAACTGGATAAGAGGCCTGTGCCCTGAGTGGGCTGGAAAAGCCATTAAAGAAATCCCGCATGTCTAACAACGTCACTATCTTTGAATTTTAGCATTTTTTTTCTTGGCACTACAGCCTCAGTGGGCGTAGGCCTACCTCCATTAACTTCTCCGTTCACTTCGGTTTTTCTAGATCTTACACATACGGTAGGACTCCTTGGGCGAGTGATCAGCTCGTCGCAAGGCCTCTACCTGTAGACAAACACAGAAAAACGCACACAAACAACCATGCCCTGAGTGGGATTCGAACCCACGATCTCTGCTTCCGAGCGAGCGAAGACAGTGCATGTGAATTTTAGCATACCACTGACATATGCATATTTGTAAGCATAATTGTCCTGTCTCCCGCACTAAATGTCGCATGACTGTTGACCATTACACGTCAGTTAACATTTTAAAATATAAATTATTTTTTGTGGTGTTATTTTAAATTTATTGAACCTTAAAAATCGTATTCAAATGCGAAAAGATGAAAGGAACGTGTAGGTAGAACAGGCAAATGAGGTGGCTCCTGGTTGTAGGCAGTTTGTATAAGCGTAACAGCGTGGGTAGCGGAAGAGAAGGAAGCAGCAGATCGAGAATTTTGAAGCCGGTACATGCAAAAAAAAATGTTCGAAAATATTGGACATTATTGATTGATCCTATTTAACAGTGGTGGTTTTATTTCTGAAATTGTACAGCGCCGAATGGGAAGGTAATCGTGAAGGCCGAGTACGTAACGCACATTAACCATATTCTTATATGTGACGCCGTATAGTCTTGGTGGAACATTAGCAACGTTTCTATCGAACTTTATATCCCCATACTCCTGTCTCGGAGTTGGAGGCATCCAGCCCCTGCGAAATGTTAACAAGTATATACCAAACAACACGGTGTCACATCCTAGGTGACAGTATACTCGTACATGTACTTTTGATGGTTACCGCCATGAGAACCTCAGTAGCGTAGTTGTTTGAGGCACTGTGCTACAAGCCGGAAGGTCGCGGGTTCGAATACCAGTGAGGTTATTGAATTTTTCTTTTGACCAAATCATACCAGCAGCACTGTGGCCTTGGGGTCGACTCAGCCTATTAACAGAAATAAGTACCAGAAAATTTCTTGGCGGTAAAGGGCTGCAGGCACGTGAGGCCGACAACCTCACTGCCATCTGTGAGCCGATTGTCTAGAAAATGTGTGAGCCTCAGCGTCTCACAACCCTATGGGCGTCCACGGCATATTATAGAAATAGCTTTACCTTTTTTTTTAACATTTTACGACCATGAGAACGTCAGATTTCATATAAGACCACCATTTTGTTGATCAACATGTAAGTGAAAAAATAAGAGTGCTAAAATGGATCGTAAATAAATCGGTTATAAGGGTTCAGACAGAGTGCATGGTGGAGTTCTGTTGTGACGGAGATTAACAGTTCATAATTCCATGAAAATACTGAACAATTTTACGTACTTTATCTATAAAAATATTAAGGAAAGAAAGGAGTGCAGTTACTATTCTAGTGTTACCTTTTATGCCCTTCTTGTATGGAATATTTGAAGTGTTGCGTCTGTCAGCAAAAGGAGGATATGCGAGCAGCGATGATGTCATCACGTAAGTTCTGCTGATTAAAATCCGTACAGTGCGTCTACCCAGAATGGACTGGGACAAAAAGCCTTTTGTTACTCAGTAATGTGATCGATAAATACTCTCAACACGACCCACTACAACAGACTTGAATTCATTTCTGGCAGGGGGACAAGCAAATCGTGACTCGAATTCAATCCTGACATCAGGAATGATTAGTCCTGGCTTGAATTCAGTCCTGGCAGGGACTAATCTCGCCTTGTGATTAGTCCTGGCTTGAATTCAGTCCTAGCAGGGACTAATCTCGCCTTGTGATTAGTCCTGGCTTGAATTCAGTCCTGGTAGAGACTAATCTCGGCTTGTGATTGATAAGTCCTGGCTTGAATTCAGTCCCAGTAGGGACTAATCTCGGTTTATGAGACGAATTAACCGGGACTGCATTCCTATTCTCTGACTTCAATTCAGTACTCTGAAACAACAATCGAATCCTAATTCATTCCTGTCACCGGAAAGCCAGTTTTAATGTTTATCCTGGTTTGTCTGTGTTCATGTTGTGACATGACCCCTGAAAGCCGGAATAGTTCATTGCTAGGCAGCTGCCCGGTAAACACGTTCCTGTGGAAGCGAACGGGCGCAATAATAGAGGAACCCGTTTCTAAGCAAAGGATAGGCAAACACGCAACAATGGTGGTGTTGTTGAGAGACGGTGCTTTCTTTGGGTCTGCTCCGAGGCTATATAACAAGGATCTCACGCAGCTAGAATGAGAATTGAGCCAAGTCTCCAGAGTTTGCAGATGGCACAATAATTGAGAAGAAATGGCAAGAAAGGAATTAGGCTGCGCAAAGAAGACTTCATAATGTGCTGGAATGATAGTGAGACTTATAAATCCGTTGCCAGGATACGACTAGTGAATATTGATAAGACAGCGTGTCATAGTGCTTTTAAAAGTACGAATATGTAGAACATCGATAGCGTTGTAATTACGTGTAGTTCCGAGATGTGTGAATAGGGTGTCAGTGAATCCAATCGTCTAATCCAAAATCTAATCCACAACCTTACACTGGACAGTATGTATGCATTACAGATTACGGAGCGGCGAAATTATCCTGTTTACTGTCAGACGGTAACTCAGTGGGAATTCTTTTCGTTCAGAATCTCATAATAACAGGTAGTTAAGAAATTTACGGCCCCTTACGGAACCCAGAGTTTTAGTGTATCTGTCAGCACAGCAGTTCTGTAATAAGCAAATCAGTACCACTGTATTAGTATTTGTTTATTGTGTGGAAGTATTGCTACATGTTTCAACCCAGTCGGGTCATCATCAGGAAATCATTACAATATGTCACTCATTAATTGGATTGTTTGCCGATATGGATCCAGATCAGCGATTTATACATTTTTCTCTTTCGGTTTGCGTCATAATTTTAATTGTTAAATTTTAAATTATAAAAATGTACATGTTTAAAAATAAAATTCCAAGTAGCATAAAACTTGAAAACTGCAGTATAGTATGGGGCTCCTTGGCCGCGCCATAGCTCAAGCAGTTAGTCGCTGGCTTCCTACCTAGGCGTCCCGGGTTCGATCCCAGGTCTGGTCAGTTGGGATTTGTGGTGGACAGAGTGGCGCTGGAACCGGTCACGGTAGCGGAGCGGTCTAAGGCATGTACTGTCTTCGCTCGCTTGGAAACCGGGATTGTGGGTTCGAATCCCACTCAGGGTATGGATGTTTAGTTCGTGTGTGTGCATTTTTCTGTTTTTGTGTACAGATAGACACCTTGCGACGAGCTGATCACCCGCCCAAGGAGTCCTACCGAATGTGTAAGATCTAGAAAAACCGAAGTGAACGGAGAATTTCATGGGGGTAGGCCTAGGCCCACTGGGGTTGTAGTGCCAAGAAAAAAAAAGTGGCGCTGGGGCAGGTTTTCTCCGAGTACTTCGGTTTCCCCTGCCAATCTTGATTCCACCAATTGCTCCACAATCACCCTCACCTATCATCTGGGGCTGGTACAACAGGCCAGACGTGGCCGCAGTACAAGGGACTTACTCCCACCCCACTAGCAATACAAAAAATAAAGGGGCTCTCCTTGGGGTGGGCGTTATTCTTTTTATCAGAAAACCAATTATCGGCGTATTATTCCGTTTAAAAATTCAAATTAACATAAAAATTTAAAATTGAAGTTCTTCTGTTTACTTCTGTCGTTGTGTAAAATGATGTTATATACGAGTAGTATGGGGCCTTCCTGAGAGTCGGCGTTAGTGTATCTGAAAGCAAATTATTATGCGTCGTAATATATTTTCATATATTTTGTTTCATGGGTGCCGCACAATCGTATAATGTAATTTGTTTTTTATAGAATTGTTGACGGATATATTAAGAATACCATATTCAGTAACACAATCACGTGCCCTTGTGTGACTTTATATGTTTGGATTTGCACTGTGTGTACCTTGTTTATTGTATGTACTTTGTTTTGTATTGTTCCTTTTATATATAGTCTTTCTTAGTCTGTCTTAGGAAGATCTACTGCCACCGGGTTAACACCCAGTTGCAGTATGATAATAATAATAATAATAAATGGAACCCACAGGTTCATGACCGTGCTCACAAGAGCCTGTCACTAGCACAATAAATAAGCTATAGGAAACTAGATCCCTTGACCGTATGAAATTAGTATGTCGCAGTGCGCATAGGCTATTTTAAAATACTGCAGCATACGTAAGTCGCATTTGAAAGCGGCCTCCGTAGTCTAGAGGTAACGTTCCCACCTCATGACTCGTAGTACGCGGGTTCAAATACCCGGCGGAGGTCGTCGAATTTTTAAGGGCGGAAAAATTCAGGGAACAAGTCCTCCGGGAGGGACTTTAAGCCGTGGGTCCCGTGTCGTAGCTTTACGGCACGTAAAAGAACCTCATATCTCCAAAGGAGGTCACTGAGCCAAATTAACGGACGTTTCCCGCCCAACAGCAGTCTCTAATACCTCTGGTAGATGGGGGAAGCATTATAGATACCTCTCAGCTAGTAGAGCCGGTCTCGCTGGCTGGGCGGGACTGATGGTAAGCACCAGTACCGGTAGGATATAGAGACTGGTAGAAATCATAGAGGGAAGCACAATGGACCAATACAGGTCTCAGTGCAGGGGGAAACCTACCCTCTCCAATAACTAACTAACTAAGTCGCATTTGAAATATTTTAATGTTGACCTTCATAAGGCATACATTCGCCTAAAGCACTCTTGCGTTTCCATTATGAGGACCACTTGGTTAATGCGGCATAGGAAACTGAGCCATGTTTGCTGTGGAAACCATACCAAACTCATAAATACATTCGTGGGGAGGATATAGAGGTTATGTAATGTTAAAGTAGGTAGTACAACTGGTTAATAACCGTGTTTTAAGNAACGTTGATCTTCAGAAGGCATGCATTCGCCTAAAACACTCTTGCGTTTCCATTATGAAGACCACTTGTTTAATGCGCCATGTTTACTGTGGAAACCGTACGAAACTCATAAATACATTCGTGGGGAAGATGTAGAGGTTATTTAATGTTAAAGTAGGTAGTACAACTGGTTAATAACCGTGTTTTAAGCGGTTTAAACATTAACCGGTCGGTATGAAAAGTATGGAGGGAAGAATTTGCAGATTTTTTTATTTGCTCCGTAGAACGCCTTCCATTAAACAATCTTAATTAAAGATAAACTTACCTACTAGCCGCAGTTCATAATTAAGTTGGCTTAAGTGCCGTTTTTCTTCTTTATATTGGATAAATTTTACATTGAATAATCCCCTATAGCATCGGTTTCGAGCAAGGGATGCGTGTAGCTCCGGGAGGTACATGGAGACTTATGACTACACAGTCATAGGTCTTAAGGGCCTAAAATATCTTCATAACTTTTCATTTGTACAACATTTTCTGCGCATGAATTTAATATGGTTTAAAACGAACAAGTTTTTGTGTTACTTCTTCTGCGATTCTGTGTTCACCTGGTGGCAGTAGATCTTACGCTGATATAGACAAGTGGACAATACGAAACAGAGTACGCAATAAACAAGGTATACATGTAGTTACTGTAGGATTCTGACGATGGTGTATAACACACAGAGATATTGGGTTTTCGGAGTTTATCCATCGTCCTGGTTTTTAAGATAAGTAAGAAAAAACACGACGTTTCGGAAACTGGATCTGTTTCCATCCTCAGGTGAGGGAAACACCTATTCTGGACCAGTGATTGAAGCTAGCTCTTTCTAAGGGACCCAACAGAATAGGTGTTTTCCCTCACCTGAGGACGGAAACAGATTCAGTTTCCGAAACGTGTTTTTCTTAGTTATCTTAAAAACCAGGACGATGGATAAAGTCCGAAAACCCAATATCTCGAAGGTACACATGGTAATGTCATGATATAGGTAATTAAATAGGCTTAGCAAGAAAGGCAAGTTGTGTTTGAGTTCAGGCCCTTAGGTAGACATGCTTTGATTGAAAATCATTCTGGAACGCTGACCGTTATTTACGTAGTATAGTTGGATTTGGTAATTTGCATTGTGCTTGTCGGAATTAGACTGTTGCAGGCTGTTGCCCGATGTGTCACACATACGCGAACCGTTCGGCGAATGTTTACAAACCGGTTATATTGGGTTGATAACTTTCATGGTTACCCGGCGACTATGTAAATTCTTTTTCGGCCATATTCGGTACGCTGAAAACGAAAGTGCAAGTAAATTGGAAGGTATGTTAAATGTAAAGTTCTGTCTTCTGGAATGTAGTTCCGTGTAGTTCGGTGAAAGTTAAGTGATATTTTGGATAAATAATTACTGTCTCCAGGGTAGTTCTTGCTTGTTTTACTCATCGGCCTTGAAGATGGAGGCAGTATTTTCCCCCGAAACGACGGTTGATTTTTAGCGAACTACACAGCGTTATATCCCAGAATCTAGAACACTTCATAGCAACCGCTGTGAAAACCCCAGATCCACCAGCATGTATCCGTTTTGATGGAAGAGGCCGCAAGGTGTAGGGTGGAGTTCGGGCTTGCGCCACGTAAGCCTCATTGCGAATCCTCCTTTGCGCATGAATGCGTACTTTTTTGGTAGTTCATTTAATGACGCCGTCAATGTCTCCGACTATATATATATATAGTATATATATATACTATAAGTGATGAATTGGCAAGGGTATAGAAGGAAGCGGTTGTGCCCTCATTGACGTAGTATTCCGGGGTTTTGCCTGGAGGGAGTGACGAAAACCACGATAAACGTCAGGATAGCCGGTGTGCCGGCGGAGATTCGAACCCAGCATCTCCCAGATGCAGGTGTGTATCATTACGGTTACACTCGCCGGCACCCCACCTCTGCCGCCCGGGTTCGATCCCAGGTCAGATCATGTGGGATTTATGGTGGACACGGTGCAACTTCGGTTTACTTTCCGAATTTTCTTTGCGAAAATTGATTCACATTCATTAATCATGCTGTGATCGACGCTGTATGGTCTCAGTACTGAGAGCGTCGTTAAATAATATGCTACTTCTGTGCTCATCACCTCGGTGTGTGGCTATGTAAGTGTAACAAAACTTGCGATGGACCGTGACAAGTAGCGGCATGTAAATTGTTCATTGTTTCACTCGATACAGGCTGTAAGGTCTACATGGTAGCTGAAGAACCAGTCTCTGAAGCGGCATAGTGACCCTTAATGACGGAACATGCAAACAGGAGCAGGTATCGGAGAATTTTAAACAGCTTAGAATGGTACGATTGTTGATCAATAGTGACTCGGGAAAAACATGGAAAGAAGCGGCCGTGTCTTAATCGAGGTATTGTCCCAAAATTTGCCTGGAGGGACCGAGGAAAACCATGAAAATTAAGTTTAGTCGGAATCGTGCCCGAAATTGTAAGAGAGCATCTACCGAGTCTAAGTCCCGAGCAGTACTGCTAGATCATCCACTCCCTGGTTTGTATAAAGTTAGCGTCCCGAAAATGAAGCAGAGATGAGAGAAATCCATTCCACCCAGCCTCATATCCCCTGAGATAAAGCGGCCGGGCCGTGAAGCTGACCACTAGTGCCGAGGTCAAGAAAATGTCGATTTATACAGCCACTCCTTCGTGGCGTAGTGCTTGATTACTTAAGCAGAGGCCTAAATTTACCTTTTACAAATAAAAATACCCTATTGTTATTAACGAAGCACTCAAAATGAATCCATTTCAGGGAAGAAATGTCTTTGGGCCGTTTTGAGTGCACGTACAGAATGATTCTAAATTATCGTCGGGGTATCCTTGGAGTGTAAACGGAAATCCCGACAATAATATAGAATCGCTGTGGGTATTACAACACGAATTGCGCCATCCCCTGCGAATATGGCAAACCACATTGAGCACCGGTTTTATGGCAAGGAAGAATGGATTTCTTTTATTATGGTTTGTCAGGAAGAACGAATACGAATCGGAAAATCTCCATCTAGCTCTGAGCCCTGAAAGGTTAACTTTCCAACATTTTTTTATGTCGAAAAGGGTGATGCAATGTCTTTCGCGGTTTCCTTCATTCACGCTATGACGTAATGTCCACTCATGTTTCCATTTTCAGCGAAATATGTGAGTCTATACCTCGCCTACTTTATTTATTTTATAAGGAAAGTAGGTGTATGATTTCATATATGTACACATGTCCTCCTCAAATAATAATATTTGAGCTTCTTGCGCAAGATCGTCGTCACCATTGAGTGGCTAGCACTTATACTTCTCATTGGGAGGTCCCGGTTTCAGTTATCGACCCGAAGGCCTGCCATCCTGAGGAGCATTTTGATGTTTTCTTTAACCCCTTAGGAAAATAATGTGAAATTACTAACACCATGGAGCTGAGTCCTTGAGAAGCTGCCAGTCGCTATGCTACTCAAGAATTTCCCAACCCAACATGTTCACAAGACTACGTTACTGGCTCCTGTCCTGAGCCAGATTAATCCTATCCATACCACCCCATCCTGTATCTCTGAGTTCCATTTTATTATAATATCCTCCCACTGATGTTTAGTCTTCGTAATGGTCTCTTTCCTTCTGGTTTTCCCACCAGATCCCTGTATGCATTTCCCTTCTATCCGTGCCACATGCCTTGCCCATCTCATCCTCCTTGACTTGATCAGTCTAATTATATTTGTGAAAGAGTACCTGTTATGAAGCTCTTCATTATGTAGTTTCCGCGAGCCTCTTGTCACTTCATCCTTCTTCGGTGCAAATATTCTCCTCTTCCTTTGTCGGGATAGCTCAGTCGGTATAGCGACTAGCTACGGGCTTGTCGACCAAAGGAGCTACGGGCTTGTCGACCAAAGGGTCGGAGTTTGAGGCCCGGTTGGGGCAAGAATTTTTACTTCTCCATGTCATCTAGACCGGCTCTGGGGCCCACTAAGCCTCCTATCTAATGGGTGCGGGGGGCTCTTTCCCCGGGGGCAAAGCGGCCGGGGCGTGAAGGTGATCATTCCCCTCAAACTAGTGCAAAGGTCAAAAAAATGTGGGTCTCTACATTCACTCCCCCACACGCCTTCATGGCGTGGTGCTTAATTAGTTAATCACAGGGACATCTTTACCTTTTATTTTCTCTCTTTAATGTCAGGGAACAATTTTCACATCCATACAAAAATACAGGCAAAATTATAGTTTTATATATTGAGATTTTTACGTTTTTGGACAGTAGAGGAGAAGACAAAAGGTTTTAATCTGAATGCTGATAATGCTTTAAAATAGGTCATGGCCAATTCGACTTTTTTCATATGCCATTTACATACTTAGGACGAAAATTTCCTTAATTAAACTAAGGAAAAACTGATAGTTTTTTTTATGAAACTGAGTATGAGCGTTTTGCAGTTACGACTTATGTGTGTCCTGCCTTACCTTTTTATTCCGTGCAATGAATATTAATCTGAAGCAGCGGTGAGAATTTTTCGGGTGAATACTAGAGGTCTGAGTGGCAGAGATGTTTGAAAAAGCATTTCATCATTGTCAATTGTCGCATGCCATAGCAAAACGGATGTACTTTTATGATTAAGCATGTGACTTGTGGTATGTTAGTACGTTATATACTCTCATTTATAGTTTTACGCGAAAAATTTTGTTTGAATAAGGCGATCAGTCTAGTATTTACAAGCCTTATCAGCATGTGGCGCCAGGGCTGTAAATGTGAGAACAGTTACGTGTCACATCCTTTCGTTTCCATGACAACGATATAATAAGAAAGGATAATAATTTAGCGTTTGTTGCGTATCAGTGAAGGGGTTAAAGTGCCCTGTCTAAAATGTCTATGATGTTTATAAATATGCGGATAGAAGATTAATGAGGCATATGCCTAAGGAGTACTATCTCCTGGGGCGTAACGCCATGTAGTACAGTAGATGTTCACCAACGTTTCGAAGGAATATTGGTGGACTTCTACAGGACTACATGACATAATGTTCTTCATATTCACCGCTGTGAGAACCTCAAATCCGGATATAGTACACGTAGTTACAAGTGTTAACGAGTTTATGAAGGATGTATGGTAATGTAGAAGGAATGAGCAGATGTGTTGTTTCAGCACACTTTAATTCATGTCCGGGTGAGGATGTTGCCATGCAAAATCGTGGCGGATATATTTTTCTAGTTTTTAAATATATTAATTTTGATTTTATAATTTTTTTGTTTGTATAAACCGTTGCAGTATTGCGTATAAAAACGAAATTATTTTTGATCCCTCATGAATATATCTCTGGTAATAATAATAATAATAACATATAATATATAAATGTAAAATCTAGCCTACCGTTTCGTTATATTTGTACCTCGATTTATTTTGGGCTATAAATCAAGCTTTGATTAAGTACATTTGAAACAGTACTGCTATATTAAATAAACTAAAACCCACGAAACGTAATTTCATATTATCCCGTAAAAAAGCGTGGGATTTGGGAAGGAGAGGGGGATTCAGAATTGGCGGGGAATGATAAGTATTACTTAGTCATGAACTCAATATTAAACCGTCATGAAGATATGATGGGTTGAATATGTGAATCGAATTGAATAGAATGGATTTGTGGGGGGGATATTTGCGAAGAAATATTTTTGAAATTGGGCATTTCTGAAACATCAGAGCACATAAGTGAGAATAATATTCACACTTTGAACACTGAATCAGATTTGCTTTATGGGTGGCGGTTTACCGCCAATCAGTTCGTCTTAGTGCCAAGCCCCTTGAGGTTGACGACCAGAGATATTTTTTTTGCAACTGGACCCCTGCATTCATGTCACTTCTAGATAGTATATCAAAATTCAGTTCGTACCTCACAGGAAACATTACGTCTCCGCTACAGAACCCAGCCGGTTAATGCTGTCAAGGAAGCAGTCGCTGTTTGTTGTGAGAATCACATGCAACACACCAATGCGCTCCGTGAGTAGAATGCTGAGTTTTGGTATGTTAAAGCGGGCAGTACATGTAGAACTACTGGTCTTTAAAGTATTTAATATACATCTTAAAGGAACAGGTGCTCATGGTGTGAATTGGACTTAAGTGGTTCAGAATAGATCCGCGGGCTTGTGCTTGTGTTGGCCGTATTGAATTTCAGATTATTTCTCTCTCGGGCTACAGGCTGTCCTACGGTAAACGTAGCGGTTAGTAGTCCCTCCAGGTGTATACAGAGATAATATTTACAAATACCTCACGATCGACTCGTTCTGAGTCCTTATACTCACCATTTGTGATCCTTAAATCTCATTTGAAGTCATGTTTGCAAAGTCATAATGTTTGTTGAAATAATCCCCCCGATTTAAAATTCTAGCGTGTGCGGTCGTTGCCATGCAATGACCGCGATATAGGCAAATAAGCTACGGCCGTTTCTAGGCAACAGCATGACAATCACGTTCCCGTTGCAACGGATACGGTCGCAACAGTAGAAGAAAGGTATTTTTTATGTGGTCCATACCGCGATGTTATAACCAGGACAGTTGGAGCAGTGAGTTCAATTGTGAGTTCGAGTTCTGGACGGGAGGTTATGAAGATGGGACCTGAATGCGTGAAGCTGAAGAATCTCCACTGGTAGAAACCGTTACCAAGGAACGGTTGGTGAACACGTGGCAGACTGGGAAAAGACTTAGCGGGTGCTGTAGTGATTTGTGAATTGTGGAGATTAGCGGTGACGTTGTAATTGCTTGTAGTTCGGGGTCGTGCGTATAATGGTTAATAAATCCATTCACCAATCCAGACCCCCTCTAGAGTCACCCCTACACGTGACTATATACTGCAGTCAGAACGTCACACGTAAAGTTGTGTACTGTTATTTTGTTTGTTACTGTTCCCTAAAAGTTTCGGATTGAAGACGGAAAGTCCGCGTAACGGTATAGTGTTTTTGAAATGGGTAGTAAATAGGTCTGTGAGGAAGGAGACGGGTGTCTGCCAGGGTAACTGCTCGCAACTCTCCTCGTAACTTTTTTATTTTCTTGCCAGTCGACCGATGGTTAATTTCGAACGCCCGAGAGAAGTACAGTCAAGTTTAAAGATAAGTGCGATTAATATTTTATACGGAACTTTGGAGGAAAGGAAAGTAAAAAGAACGAGCCAACAAATAACGAATCGTGAAGCCCAGAATAGGAAAGGCCACACCTTGAAGTTGTCGGATTAAATGGGACTTCTTATGGATCCACCATCTGTCGGTTCTAAGTGAAGTAATTGGTAAGAAGGAAAGGAGTTCTAGGCGTCGTAGCGTCTTGCGTACAACGTTCATTGTGTTTTGAGCAGACTGTACTGCCCTTTAAAGTGATTCATCTAGTTCTCTCGGCGTTGCACTTCATTGCATTTGTTCGTCTTGACTCTTTGACTTCTCTTTGAATTGCTTTAACATTGATAAACTTACTGTCCGAGGAGCATGGGCCGGACAGCGACTGGCTACGCGCTGGTGGGCCGAGGGGTCGGAGTTAAGAGCCCCGGTAGGGTAAAAAATTTTCTCTTCTCCGCGGCGTCCAGACCAGCTCTGGACCCCACCCAGTCTAGTATCTAGTGGATAAAGCAGCCGGAACGTGAAACTGACAACTCACCTCCAACGAATGCCGAGGTCAAGAAAACGTGGATCTATACATACACTCCCCCATACGCCTTCATGGCGTAGTGCTTAGTTAGTTAAGCACAGGGATTACTGTATCTTACATTACTGCCCGAAGAGCCGATTTCGGTGGTCCCAAGGCGTTAAGAAGCTCACACACAGGGAACACGGTTCGGATCCTGTTTTGGAAATGAATATTTCTCACGTCTGCTTAATTTCAGTGTGAGGGACATCGTAAAGGGCCGATCCCCCATCAAAGAGTTCTGGTACAGGCATTATAAGATTCATTGTTACGAGATTAACTCCGAGATGGAACCGCAGAAGAAGAAGAAGAAAATATATGATGAAGGGAGGAAAGAGAAAGAGGCGAAGGGGGCGATAAACGAGGAGTAGTGTAAGAATAATACAAAAGAGGTTAAATGACTTTGGACTGGAAGTTTGGACCAAAACTTCAAAAACATTATATAATCATTGATTTAATGGCAGTGTATTCTCATCATCATCAGAAGTCCGGCAAGTTCCTGGCGTAGCTAATACACGATATCGTTGGATTTATCAGAAACTTGTGTATATTTTTTTTTTTTGGATGTAATAGCGTGTTTGCCGGTCACGGTAGCCGAGCGGTCTAAGGCATGTACTGTCTTCGCTCTCTCGGAAGCCGGGATCGTTGGTTCGAATCCCACACAAGGCATTTATGTTTGGTGTGTGTATGCGTTTATTCTGTGTTTGTGTTGTCCTGTGTTTAGGTAGAGGCCTTGTGACGAGCCGATCACCCGTCCAAGGAGTCCTGCCGCCTGTAAAAATGATCATGAAACGGAGAAATCAGCCCTATGCACCAAAGTGGGAGCAAGAGGAGAGAGAGAGAGAGAGAGAGAGAAAGAAAGAATGGCATGTTGCTGTTGTAGTTCTGCCATCGAATTAATGTTCCTTAAAGACAGATACGTTAATTACAAGTCTTCAGAGTGGTAACTGCTGTCATCATGCATTGACTGCGTTGTTCCCCAAACATGATCAGTTGAACCGTTCGTCGAATAAAATTATCCCTAAACGCAGCGATAGTTTGGAGTGCCAGAGTTCAGTGCCACTTTGTTATTGTGTCAGTATGTAACCTTAACTGTCGTGGTGTATGATACTTATGTTAATTACGGCGGTAAAGGTTGCCATTCCGGTCTTCTGGGTTATGACTCCGTGTAGTTGGTTACGAACGTTTCGGGGGAGCATACTGTACTTTTATTGAAAATGGATTCAGAGAAGGTAGGCTGCTTATAAACGAATTTCGAACCTGGAGATGGGAGCTGAAATTTTCTTAGAAATGTCGGTGCCCACTTAACCAGACTTCATTCGATCCCGGATCTGGTCAAGTGGGATTTGTGGTGGGCAAAGTGGCGCTGCGGCGGGTTTTCTCCAAGTACTTCGGTTTCCCCTGCCAGTCTTCATTCCACCATATTCTCCATCATCATAATCACCGTGCCGAGTGGACCCAGTTGAACTCCATCCCCCACTAACCGAATTAAAAAGAAATTAACCAGACTTCATGGTATCATAGCCCCAAAATACACAGTCATGACGGTCCTGACCGGTTTTGGAGTGCACTGCACTTCCTATTCAGTGGGTACATGGAACTCTTTTCTCGGAATAATAAGGCCGGAGCGTGAAATTGTATTCAAGCCTCCGTTTCAAGTATATCCCTCTTTTACAGTTCATTTACATTACTGGGTAGCGGTGGTAAGAGTAATTTGGCTCGCAGTGAGAAGCTGTTCTATTACGCCAGTCTGCTGTAATGTATATCTTGAATACACATTCGGAACGCGATAAGAGAGAAGCAGACGGTGGCACGAGGTATTTACGATGTTCTGGAATTTGTATAGGCCTACAGTTTCAGTATAAGAGTCAGATAAGTTGTGACGATATTCGTGTCCGTTGCTTGCATATGTTAGAAGCTACGAGTGCAGACTTGTTCCACTTAGGCCGCGTCATAGCTCAAGCGGCTAGTCGCTGGCTTCCCACCGCGGCGGTCCGGGTTCGATCCCGGGTCTGGTCCAGTGGGATTTGTGGTGGACAAAGTGGCGCTGGGGCAGGTTTTTTCCGAGTACTTCGCTTGCCCCTGCCAATCTTGATTCCACCAATTGCTCCACAATCACCCTCACCTATCATCTGGGGCTGGTACAATAGGCCAGAAGTGGCCGCAGTACAAGGGACTTAGTCCCACCCCACTAGGAATAAAAAAAAAACTTGTTCAACTTCTTAGGAGAGTTCAGTGCACCTGTCTGTGATTGTGTAGCTGGCCGACAACGAATTCTCCATAAATAGTAAATAAGAATGTTGATCTTTTGTCTACTAGATTTTGTGTGCCATGGAGCGCAGTTAGTAGGTGTCTGCACTGTAACACTGAACTTTTGATTATAATTCTGAACGTACCTTGATACATAAACAACCACAGGACCCATGAAGATCTACAAATGAACACAGTGCTCAGTGAAATACAAAATTGGGATATCAAATACTTAAGAAAATTGGAAAACCACACTAACGCACTACCAATGAACCTGCTAGACAATAGCGAAACTACACACAGACCGAAAAAATACACCGTCCTACCTACCAGACAGACCTGAATAAAACCCCAATACAAGAATTAAAATGATACCTAAATTATCTAGTGGTCAGAGTTCCTGCTACAGATACAGAGGTCCGGCGTTCGATTTCCGGCGCTTCCAGATTTTCTGAGAGGTAGTGGGTGTGGAACAGGGCTCACTCAGCCTCGTGAGGATAATTGAGGAACTGTTTCAAGGAAATAGCGGCTGCGGTCTAGAAAACCGAGATTAACTGCCGTGGGGAGCCGTTGCGCTGACCACGCGACACCCTCTATCCGCTAAAGTTGGCACTAACTTCGCCGACAAGGGGCGGTCGCTCGGTCGGTATAGGTCGCTTGCGGACTACTGGCCGCGGAGTTTAAGTGAAAGAAAAGGAGTATATGAGTTACGCCACTAGGTGTAACTCATTCAGGAGCCAGTACTTATTGATTATATGCATTTATTGTAGATTATGTATAATAAAAGCTTGGAAAGAGCTGTGTGTGAGAAAGACGAATGTGTGCACGAATATAATGCGATGGCCGTTTGTTCAGTACGCAAACTGTGCGTCAGAGACTAATGAATTGTTTGATCTTGGTAGGTAAGCAGCGGACTGTATAATATTGTTCACTTAATTCTGTAATTTACATTGAGGAAACGTTGATCAGTCCGACAATGCCGTATAGAATTTGGGATCCGTTTGAGAGGCAGAAGCTTTGTGCTCCGTGTGGTGGACTCACAGGTAACATGTTATTGGTGAGGTCTTTTAATTAAGAAGCCTGGGAAATACACGCATAATTTGAGCTTAAAAACTTAGTGTACCTGTGCCTGTCGGGATACCGAACTTCATATTGAAGAGTATAATAGGTCCCCTCTTCAGCTGCCCTTCCGTTTGGTACTGCAGAAGAAAGTCCATTCCACAGTGCCCAAACCGGTTCTGAGACTCGACCAGTCTCATGAGTACCGGCCGCTTTCTCTTTTTTGGTGTAAAGCGGCCGGAGTGTGAAGCCTAGGTCGGTTGTTATGAATGCAAGCAGTTGCTTTACTTCATAGTGAGTTGTAACGCAGCGTAAAAAGTTAAGATAAAGCTGTCCCTGTAACAAGCTGTGAAGGCCCATAGGGTTCTGAGCGTCGAGGCTCCCATATTTTTTCTAGACAATCGTCTCACAGATGCCGGTGAGGTCAGCCTTACGCGCCGGCCTCCCTTTACCCCCCCCCCCAGGAAGATTCCTGGTACTCATTTATGTTAGAGGCTGATTCGACCCCAGGGACATAGTGCAGCTGGAAGGATTAGATCAGTTAAAATTCCACCTCATCGGGACTCGAATCCTCGACCTTCCGGCTTGTAGCATAGTACCAGCATTATCTATTTCTTAACGTTTTGTTGTAGGCAACGTTTAGGGTCTTCATGCCGGAGCTCTTAATACTGTAGCACGTAGACTCGTTGCTAAGTAATGACTTTAAACAACGTCCGTTTGTAGGCAACATTTTCCTAACACGCACCAATAGACTAACTAGGAAGCCGTTTTCCCTACGCGGTCCGTGCGACAGCTGCGTTACGCAACAAAGAACTGTTGGAAGCGGTGTCTTCTTTGCAGTACGTTCCGATGGGTTATAAGCAGGACAACTATAAAATTTAATTTTGATACAGTCACCGGCCAGTAAGGGCGTGAACAAACAAGCTGAGGAAGGTACGGTGTTGGAAGCCGTTACCAGGCGACAACCAATGAAGATAGAGTAGACTGAGAAGACTACGTGCTATAGTGAACCGCAGAGAGTGTGAATTAGCGATAGCGTTATATTTACTTGTAGTTACGATCTCTAAGCATTCAATAAATGCAGTGACCAATCCAAATCCCGTCTGTAGTCGTTCCAGCACGTGACAGTACACTACGTAGGTAACTGAATGTAATTGACACACTTTTTCCTCTGCGCTACGGCCCGATAAAGAGCGCATTGTCTTGTAGAGGTTTTATAAATTGGTGTAGAATGAATGGTGTGGCTCTTTACATGAAAGGCAAGATCGTCACAAGACCTCTACCATCACGTGATAACAGAAAAACGCAAGCAAACATTCCTGCCTCGAGCGAGATTCAAATCCTTTGTCCGTTTATGTTAATTGATATCTTCCATGAAGGTTTACTAACATAACGAAGAAAGAGATGGATTCAGCGACGTATTTATTTGCAATTTATTTAATGACGCTGCCACTAATTGAAACTGTAGTGTCAGTGTGTAGAATGATTGGAGGATGATGAATGGGAACTCACATGGGAGGAAGCGGTCGTGGCCAAATTTAAGGCACTACACCAAAATTTCCTTGCATGGATAGGAAAACTATGAAATCCCAAAAAAATAGGCGTATCGGCCGAGATTAGAACCGGGCACGTCTTGAATACAATTCAGGAGCATTGCCGCTTCAGCGAACTTGTTTTCTTCTCAGATGTACACGTACTACTTGAGTCTCAAAAATGGGATATTCGAATGGAACATTACGTGAAATAACGGAATATTGAGTGAAGCTCGGGGCAGCAGATATGTACATGTTTGCATATTTGTCTTGTCAACAGAAAAGGTATATTTGATCTGAAATTTATTGCGTGCACAGATGTGAGAGTAGCAGTGTTTCCTGTAACACTGTAACCGCAGAACCAACATAGCCTTATATACCGGTAGCATTGACAGTAGCAGCAGCTGCTTGGATTTCGCCTTATCCACGTTCCTGTTGGGGTTGCAGCTCTAAGGGGCTCAGATGGGGCCAGTGGGTCTACTTCAAACTGTGGCTCCCGCCCGCAGAGACTCGCCATAAAACTTTCAGAAAGTGTTAGCAGTAACTGTATACAGAATTTTGGTAGGAAACATGAAGTGGAAAGGCCATTTGAAAGATTAGGCGTAGA
>NW_019745080.1:3535430-3556874 GCF_002891405.2 Cryptotermes secundus
GAACAAGCCACTGGATCTTCGGTTTCCAAAAGAGGCTAGGAATTTGCTTTTTACTAGCTTGCTGATAATTCACCGCCCCAAGAAATGCCCTGATCCATGTAGTGAGTTCAGTCTGTACAAGGGAACAGTGTTAATAATTGATTGAGATACACCGATTTTCTGATTGTTGTTCTTGAGCTGTTGAGCGTTGTACCAATTGGGACGGAGGAGGACGGACATTATATTTCTCGTTACCCCGTTGTAGTTATAAAAGCAAAAGTAGTCACTGTGCTTAACACCTCTCCATGATGGCGTATGGGGAATGGAGGTAAAGTTATAAAAAATGTTCTTGGCCTTACCGCTAGGTGTCCGGATTCTTATCTTTGCAGAGCATCTGAAGAGACGGCATGCATTGGTAAAGTTGTCCCTGTGCTCAACGAAGTAAGCACTACGCCATGAAGGCGTATGGGGGAGTCGATGTATAGATCTACATTTTCTTGACCTGGATACTAGTTGGAGGTGAGTGGTCAGCTTCACGCCCCGGTAGCTTTACCCCCGAGTAAAGAGCCCCTGATACCCATTGGGTAGGAGGTTTGGTGGATCCCGGAGCCGGTCTGGACGATTTGGAGGAGAAAACATTGTTCACCCTACCGGGACTCGAACTCCTACTCCTCAGTCGTCCAGCCAGTAGCCAATTGCTATACCGACTACGCTGTCTCGGCTCCTGGAGACAGTAGTAGTAAATAACATGAAATCATGTTGATAGACATTAAAAAGATACAGTTTCTTCAAAATCACATATTTATTTATTTTCCCCTTATGGAGGCGGATTGGAATTCCTCCGTCGTAGCTCTGCGAGTCGTTGAAGACGATGAAAAGGGAACCTGGTGCCTGGGGGTATAACTGGGCCACCCTGTCACATAAATACAGAGACCTGGGTGTCCAGGTTGGACGAAAGGTTGAAGACCTTGCTTTGTAAGAAAAACTGCTGCTATGAAACCTAGACAAATGGAAGCTGGATTCAGCCTGGCTGAATCTTCTAAGGAAGGCTGTGCCTCAAAGAGGACTGTTTAGTCAATGATGATAATTTTTATCTGTTTATTGTGGTTTGTTTTACGACGTTTTCAGTATCTAGATTAATTATATAGCGTCCAGCAGTAGGATGATCGGTGAATTGGAAATGATTTGATATGAGGTCCACTCATTTCGCCAAAGGACTGAGAAAAACCACGGAAAACCTGTATGTAGTCGCGGTGTCCCGGCCAAGATTGAACCGATGCCTCCCGAATGTAAATCTAGGTCGTTACCATTTGACTCAGCTGCTCGGAATGATTTTCGGTTTAGCTTTTACTCCTTCATTTTACGGAAAGAAAAGCTGTAAGTGATATGTCGTGGCGGTGGTAATAATATTCGTGCGTCTTTATGAACATTACCCCACGTCTCCGAATTGATGTTTTGTGTTCGTTGAGGGTGTTTTGCTCACTTGTTTTGCAGTGTAGCCTGTCTGGAATGGGCCATAGCCCTGCCTTTATACGGCCCCAATGAGGAATCGTCTGTTTAGTTATCCAACTTTCCCTGTAAAGAAGACGGGAAGTGAGAATTAATGACACAGCGTTCTTTGTGACTAAGTAAAGATTCAAGGATATGGGGGGACTGTTTTCCACAACACGAGCATTGTACTTGAGCGGTTAATTTCAGGCTTTTGTGTAGGTCCGTTCAGTTGATGGTATGTCTTAATGATAGGCTGTTATGTAGAACTATTATAATATGTAGTTGAAGAGCCGTGTTTCAGAATGTAACCCAAAAACTCCGTTTAAATCCTCTTATTATAGATCATTCTAACGGGTGATAAATGTTATAGATTATTCTCTTGTGGCAGTGGGTTCCCTGGAGACATTGATAAATATGTACCAGACTGCGCGGCGTCACATCACAGAATCTTTGTAGACGCCGCCGTGAGAACGTAAATGTTCTCCAAGGAATCCGTATACTTAATTATAACCCCTTAAAGCGCAGTGGTTGCTATATGTACCACCTGCTTTAGCGCACTTAAAGCCTGTATTCTGCCCATACGTTTTTCGTGTGGTTGTTACTATGAACAGCGATCATTTCCCTAAACATCATTAACCGGTTAGGCTTTGTAGCGGAGACGTGTTTTTACGTACACATGGTTTAGAATACATTCGGTCAAATTGTTAAATTCATGCAACATCAGCTGGAGTGATGGGCCCTAACTCCCACAGATCAACGATCTGCCGCTTTCTTCTTCCTTAGAAGTTACAAGTACTGGTCCGCCATTCGCCATTTTTTGTCTAATGCAGGGGTTCCCAAACTTCCTTGGGCCATGGACCGCTTACCGCGTGTATGTTCCTTGACGGATCACCGGATTATAATATAAACATTTTTCTTTGCGAATCACATGCTTTTTTGTGCATAAATAGAAGACATTGGCCTTGAAAATGGAGGTGGACCAGCTGACAGCACTTCCTTGAAGTTAACCCTGTAAAGACAGAGAGAGGGAGAGAACAGAAAATGGGGGAGGTAGTGAGAGACATTGCATTTAAGGGGGGAGGCAGGAAACATTTTTCTCTGGTTTTGAAAGTTCCCAGGCGGCGCCCCCTCTTCCTTCTGATAGAGGTACGTTTGAAAGAGGTTGAAAGCTTTAGGAAGCGAAAAGATAACGTTTTAGAATGTGGACTTCGTTATGAGCAGAGGGGGAGCCAGAATTTTACTGCGTATGATCGGAATTAATTTTGGTGTTGCCGTTGGAAGGGCTGCGTTAGAGTGAAATTTTGATCTAACATAGGATGGGCGGAATTTTGGTGTTACCTTTGGAAGGGCTGCTTGTGAAGTATGCAGTGCAACGTGGAATTAAAGACTGAATTTTTTATAACTAGTATTGTCACCAATTATAACAGCTCACAATCAATGGCTGCCTAAGACTCGCTCCATTCCTTACTGGACTACGAGTGACTTCTCTTCCGCTGTGACGAGTGACGAACAGAGAATGAAGACTCAGTCGCTACTGAACTAACTTAGAGGCGAAACAAATATAGATCACCATCTCGAACATTTCTTCCGTTACTGCGTCTTTTCGTTGCCGCGGGAACGTGTGTTAATTTCGTGACGAGCCATTTAGCAGTGGGCAACTCCGGCTTTCAGGCGTCATTTTACAATTTATAAACAAATCAGTTCGTACCTCTCAGGAAACCCATTACGTTTCCGCTACAAATATCGACCGGTCAGTGCTGTTTAGGGAAATACGCACTGTTTACTGTGAGAGCGATGCGAAAGACACGAACACACTCTGTGGGCAGAATGTAGAGTTTTAGTGTATTAAAGCACGTGGTATACGCAACAACCACAGAGCCTAAAGGGGGTAACGTATGCTTCTCTTCCGCCTGGGTGCGCGCTTGCAAAAGAAACTGGCCCAGAGCGATGCCACAGCAATTATACATGTGTGAAGTAAGTGACAGTATCATTACGAAACAGGGGTAAATAAAATTCTTGGAAAGAGATGTCAGATGCGCCTTACAAAAGTGGACAACACCGAGCGTAATCCTATCGTAATCACGTCACTGTCTGTTGGGAAATCTCGGTGATTAATTACGCGTTGCGCCTGTGGGACAAGAACAGGAGGAGGTGCAGTCTGTATTTCAGATGCTGTGTTTGCGATTTTGCCTAATCAACTTCATTGGTCTATGTGTTCATTTGTTGCGTGGTAGATTCATTGTTATGAATTCGTACTATAGATGTGATCGCTTTTGTTAGACTATTAAGCTGTTTTGCTGGTATTTCCTTGAATGTTTGATATTGATCTATCGAAAAATATTTAAAAGAAATCTCGGGAGTCCACCCAATCTGCTATCCAATGTGTACCGAGGCTGTTTCCCCGAGGGTAAATGGGCCTAGGCGTGAAGCTGACTACCCACCTCCAGCTACTGTCGAGATCATGGAAAATGTTGATCTATACATCCACACCACCATACACCTTCATGGCGTAGTGCTTAATTAGTTAAGAACCTTTACCTCAAAATGTTAACCGGCTCTCCCGATCATAGCGTATAATGAGATTCGTCCCAGGCACCTCCAGAATGTAAGTCAGATCACGTGATACTACAGAAAGGTGACGGATGTAAAGAGTACTGTAGTTGGCAACAAGCAGCGTTATCAGTCAGCTCCAAAAGCTGATACAGTGAGTATATGTTGAAAAGTGAGGGTAAAGAATTCACTTTGCTTAATTAAGCACCACCTCACAAAGACATATGGGGAGTGGGGATATAGTTCTGCCCACATTTTAATCTCGGCACTAGATGGAGATGGGCGTTCACCTTCAGGCCTCAGCCGCTTAACCCCCCCCCCCCCCCCCCCNAGAACCCGCCGGTGCCCAGTGGATTTAAGGTCCCCCATACACACACATAGTTTGGCCTTCCGATCGACCTTACAGGCAAAACTGACAGTTTACCCCCTCCCTTTCCTCCCCATACACGCGCAGATAAAGCGGCAAGCTTCATGCCATAATCACGGTCTTCCAGCCTATAATGTTGAGTCACACACGTCACGTGCTACGGTCCTGCAGGCAGAACTGACGGACTGACGGGTTTCCCACAGGCCAACAGTCCAAACGATTGGCCGGCCGCAGCACACACGTCAGTTTTGCCTTTCAGTCTTCAACTGCGCAGGCCGAACTGGAGGCCAAACTGTGTGTGTATGGGGGCCCTAAGCCTGGGTGGACCTCAGGGCCGGTTTTGGGTGCTGTGGAGAATAGAAGAAATTCTGACCCTGCCGGGAATTGAATCTCGGACATGGATTCTGCACCGTAGTCACGGTGTAGTAGGTAGTAATTCGGCTTTTTATTCAGAAGGCCTCTGGTTCGTTTCTCGGCGCAGATGCCGGCTGCTCTGGATTCTCTTCAGTCTCTCGGAGAAGATGCTAGGAAAATACCTCAAAAGGCCACAACCCTTTCTTTCCGCGTTATTTCCAATTTATTATTCAACGTTATATAAACCTATAAGGTAAAAGGTAAAGCTATCCCTCTAACAGGCCGTGGAGGCCCATAGGGTTGTGAGACGTCGAGGCTGTCACATCGGCACGAAGTTGTCAGCTTTACGTGCCGGCCGCCCTTTGCCCCTCCCCCCAGGAAGATTCTTGGTACTCATTTGTGTTAGAGGCTGAGGCGACCCCAGGACCATAGTGAGGCTGGAAGGATTAGGTACATCGACAAAAAATCCAATTATCTCGTCGGGAATCGAACCCGCGACCTTCAGGCTTGTAGCTTAGTGCCTCAACCCACTATTCTATCACGTGCCCCATGTTGATAAAGTTTCGTCAAGTAAAACAAGAAACAAACATAACCTAAAAATTGTGCATTAAGAAGATGTTAGCGTAGCTGTGATGTCGGTTTCGCCTCGATATTAAGGTCGTGTCAGACGAAGTTTCTCAGCGTAGAAGAGAAAAGAACCTCGGATACTTGACGGGAATAAGAACATACCGGCACAATGGACGCCATCTTGCGTGACAAGATTGAAGGTTTCAGATCGTGCAGCAGCTGACGTAATGTCGGTATATACGATACGCCTGTTACATACCTGTAGCGTGGAATTTTAATAAGAATATTTGTCCTTGTCCGTGTTTCTAGTGGAATCTTGAACATAGGCTACCCAGTTCCAAACGTACATTAACGACTAAACCAGTACCCACAACATCTGCTCTTAAAAATGGCTGGCGTGTGTGGAGTGTTCTATCTCCACTTTGGATAAAACTGAGACAATACACTTCCCAGATCTGAACGTATTCCCATAGGTTTACCTTGCAAGGGTGAGATATAAAGTGCATTTTGTTTCCATAAACTGCAATTTCTCGAAAACTGGTGCTGATGAACATAGTACACTCGAGTACTCAGATGTCGAAGTTGTCACGCATAGGGGTGTGACTCACGACGGGGTTTGGATTGGTGAGTAGATTTATTGACCACGTATAGGTCCTAAATACAGTTAACTGTAACATTGTCGCTATTTCCACACTTTACAGTTCACAAGAGCACACAGTCTAGTGTTAATAGACGGCTCCAACAATGGCTGGCCCTTTGGACCCGGCCCAAGTCCTCTCTTTATAGACTCCCGTACAGAACTGACTAAACTGACCGTGGCCCTTGCTTATAACATCTCGGCACAGACCACATAGAAAACAGCTCTTTTATTGTTATAGTCCAACTGTTGAATTATTAAGAATCTAATGCCTAGCAGCAGGAACATGTTTACTGAGCCGTGACCCAGAAACGGCCCTGCTATATTCACCTAACTCGCAGTCGTTGCGTAGTGTCGGCTGTACGTGCTACAGCGTTTCTTACATTTTTTCTAAGAGATTTTCCTTAAACGATTATCTATTTAAGCAATCTTTTTGGCGGTACGGAGTTCCTTGAAAATTTAATAGTAACGTTGATGGCTAGGAAATTTATGTCGTTTTTGGAACTTCAAAATTCGCCATCGCCGCGAAAATAGAGCGCCATTGAGCCAGTTCTATTCATCTCACATCTTGGTATCTTGTTATTCTTAAAATTCAGAATTTTAAAATATGTAATCTATGTGAGAGAAAAGGCATACAGAATTTTGTAAGGTAGCTTGTTGGAAAAGGGACGCACGGCAGCGTAGTTGATTGAGGCACTATGCTACAAGCCGGAAGGTCATGGGTACCAATGAGGTGGAATTTTTCAATTTATCTAATCCTTCCGGCCGCACTATGACCCTGGGGTCGACTCAGCCTCTAACAGAAATGAGTAGCAGGAATCTTCCTGGGAGGAAAGGGCGGCCGGCGCGTAAGGCTGACAACATCACCGCTATCTGTGAGCCAATGGTCTAGAGAAAACGTGGGAGCCTCGACGTCTCACAACCCTATGGGTCTTCACTGCCTCTTGCAGGGCAGCTTTACCTTTAACTTGTTGAAATGTTACCATTTGAAATACAGAGGAAAAAATGAGAGTGGATACCGCTGTTGCCTGGGGTTTTACTGACAGGCTTCTTACAGCTTACCCCTCCTTGTTTGCGTTGATGTCGTGGTATACTCATACCTGTATGCCTGGAATACGCATCCAACCCGTAAACGCCGTATTCTGAAGCTGATAATGCCATAGAAACTAATTGAGAATATTCTCTATTTTGTGGCATCAAATTGGAGTGGTGGAAATTGTTGCATTTTTAAGAGAAAAATTCTGCTTCCTTGAAGTCAGAGTTTCTGAAGAAGGAAACAGCAAGTTCGTACGAAACGTCCATATATGTTATTTTTACATTGCGTCCTGTAGGGAATGCTTTGTAACGATAGCTCATTGGTCGCAATTACAGACTCAAGACTCATAAAACTGATCAGTACAACACTGAATCACTAACTTCGGAGACGCGGAAGTTTACCCCCATCTTGTGTAAACGATTGCCTTCTTTGAAAGATGAGAGTTTTTTTGCGAACATACTACGTAATTGTTTATGATCCACCAGAATGTTCCATCTGTTGTTCACGTAAAATATTACTTGTATGGCGTAACTCCAATACTTTAATGCCTGCTTGTTTTGTTTGAAAATGTAGCTTTGTAAATAAAACACACAACTGTCGGTCTGATCCATTTTAAAGCCACATAATTTGTTCAGTAACCTTCGAACGTGTATAGAGTTCATATAGGTAAACAGAGTATACTAATAACTCAGGTATATTCTAGTAGTATATGGAAAGTATCATATGTGGAGTGATTTGTAACTGATTTTGGTACGGAATGCATACAGTTCGTTGAGGATACATTTATTTGTTTTAGTGTCTTTAACGGTATTGTATTGGCTACATTACGATGAAATCAACAACATTAGGATTTGTGGGATATGAGGTACGCATGAAAGGAACAAGAAATTCGTACATAAATTTAGCTGGTAAGCATATAGTGAGGGGACGCATGTTTAAAAGCAAGGATAATATTAAATTATTGTGACGTATATACCCATTGCTAGGCAATGACTCGGTGAACATATTCCCGCGGAAGCAAGCGCTTGCAATAAATGGACATTCACTGCTAGGCAACGGATCAGTAAACACGCCCCCTTAACAGTAGAAGGTGTTTTCTGCGTGGTCCCTGAAAAATAGGTATAAAGAAGTGTTCATCGGTACAGAACAGTAGTCAGAGTGATCGAGAAGTGAAGAGTGGAGTTTCGGGACGACAGCCTGCCAGGATATGAGCTAGGGAGGAGAGGAATTGAAATGAGTCGAGTCTTCGGAATTGGCAGTTGCAGAATAATGGCAAGAAATGGATTAGACTATGCAAAGAAGACTTCGTATGTGATAATAAGTGACAGTGAGACCGTTTTGAAATCCGTTGCCAGGATACGACTAGTGAAGGATGAGAACTCTGGTGCTTGTGTAACGGTGAACTGCAAAGTGTGTAGAATAGCGATAGCGCTGTATTACCTGTATTCCCGGGTTGCGAGTGTACATATAAGGTGCTGTAAGTCCAATCGTCCAATCCAAAACCTGTCTTATAAATCACCCAGAAACTCCAAATAGTGTCAGAAACGACGTGAAGTTGTGGACTGGGTCAAGAGCAGGAACCAATAGCGGTTTTATCTGCACATCATAAAATAAGGGATTTTATTGACTAGCTGGTCAACTGTTTTGTCAGGAGAGATCTGGTACCGTTAAGCTACTTCAGCTGTTACAAGAAGATATGGGCTCGACGTGTAGCATCCTCATGGAAGAATACTGTTTGGGAACTTGAGCGGAGGTTGGGTTGTGATTGAAAATGATTGTTAGAGAATTGGAGTATGGCGATGGGAACTGAATTGAACCATCCCAGATTACGAATCATTTACGAACACTGTCATTATAACCATAAAATGTTTGGATTTTACAGTAACGTAGAATTACTGCAGAACTATTATGAATTTCCAAAGGACCTTGTGCTGTTGGTTGGGTTTGAATGTTACTGGCTGCATGCAGGCCGACGATTCGAGAAGGATACAGTCGTGATGATACACCATGAATTGTAAAAGAAGTGTTAGTGGCCTATTTTAAGACCGCATCTCGTCATATTCCATAAGACAGCGTTCTTATTTGAGTATAGAATGCTGTAGATTCAATAGGCTGTTAATAGGCATGAACATCCTTGTCACCTCACCCCATTTCTCCCTCCACCCTTCTGCCAACTCTGTACCGATTATCTTCTGTGTGTTCTTATGAAAGTAATTGAAACATGATTGCTTTTTGATATAATACGAAAGGCTGGGTAATTAATTGTGAAGTAATCTGTTGTAACATTAAAACTGACACCTATATTGTAACAACCCTCGTACCCAATTAGCTTGATAGAGGAGCGCTTAGGAACAGAATTATCACTTACTGTACACCAGTACATTGTGACCCACACTTCTTTCATAACGCGTATGGACAAGGTCTCCGGGCGCGACAAGCGGAAGGCTTGTACTTCACAGTGAGCTGAAGGTTGTCACTGGCCACATCTGATAGCCGGTCATTATCTCAGTAGCACTGAAACATTTAACTGTGACACTGTAGGAGCCACACCTCAGGATTTCTGCTGGAAGAAACGGGAACATCGCATGAAATACGCTTTCGCGATCGTCTTCTTGCTGTCAGTAGGAAGGCAGCATTTTGTCAGTGTTTTTTCGGCATAGATCGAAGCTAAAGTTCAAAGCCCAAAGCATTTGGACAATTCTCTGATATTGTTTAAAATTGTTGTTTTGGATTTACTCATCGTCCAAGTTTGTTAAAACTATAGACCCTATCTGTCTTCCGATGAACGGGATACAAAAGAGATCGCATTCGCTTTGGTCTCTCTGTAGGTAAGGTAAAGGTAAAGCAGTACACCATGAAGGCGTATGGGGGAGTGGATGTATAGGTCCACATTTTCTTGATCTCGGCACTAGCTGGAGACCTACGTAAAATCATGGGTTAGGGGTATAAGTAACGTAAATACGTTTAAATATTATTTAGATTAATTTCAGGTTTTTCTCCTTGTGGAGGCGGGTTGGAATACCTCCAATATAGCCCTGCCAGTCATAGAATACAGCGCCTGGGTGTATAGCTGGGCTACCCTAATCACTGCGACCTGGCCCTCCAGGCTGGTGGCCTGTTTCGAAGCCCAAAGAAGTAAAAACCAAATGCCTTGTGGCAGACTCATCTACGGAAGGCTATGGCTCAAAAAGGGCTTTTTTGATGCCGCTGCTGATGATTTTAGGTCTTAAAAGCCTGTCTTCAGCTTTCTTTCGTTCAATTAAGACATTTTGATGCGACTGATGACTTGCGTTGTTTTATGCGGTTTTCTTCCATGAATTTTTTCAGTCAGAAATGTATATGCATCTTTGTCATTCTTTTACTGTATCAGGGTGCCTCTTAGGTGTGCAGCCTCATCCTCCTCTTCCTCCACATCATCATCATCATCATCATCATCATCATCATCATATTTTCGGAAGCTTCAAGCAGATCACTCATCACCATCTAGTGCTCACCTTCGTGCATCTTTACGTCCATTTTTTCATAGATCACAATGGCGCTGTGTTTAAGCACATAGACGGCTGAATTATGCTCTATTTCCTGTTGCTCCCCCTTATAGTACAGGGCATCCGTGAAGCTCTTCGTTGTTACACTTCAGTTTTTTATCTTACACAGTCGGTAGGGATCCTTGGACGAGGGATCAGCCCAACGCAAAGCCGCAGACATCCATGCCTCGAGTGGGATTCTAACCCACGAATCCAGCGTTTGAGCGGGCGAAAACATTTCATGCCTTAGACCGCTCGGCCACTGTGATGGACGAATTATTATTCCCTATTTATGAAAGGTCAGCTACAGGAACCCCACTAAACAAATTCCGTCCTTTCGTGAGAGATATTAATTACAGAATGTACACAGAAGCATGTACTTGTCGGGCGTGTGATACTCCTTGAAAAGGAAAATCGCAATTCCGAAGTTAGTGTCGCGTCTCACAGTAGCTGCTGCAACATCAGTGCTCGGTAATAAATTACGTTTAACGAGAAGTAGATCCCATCTGTCAAAGTCTTTAAACGTAACAAACGAGTGATCTCATGTCCTGTTTTAGTTCTGGGTTGGAAACAGAATTATGCCAGAAATAGTTATTCTAACGTGCCCTTCCCCAACTAATGTACACAATTGGGCGTTTACCAGCTTAAATTATAATAAATATATAAGTATATTTGCGGGCGTCGCCTTCAAACATGTCATGTTGCATTACCAATCCTCGGTATCGCCATGAAACCAATCCGTTGAACTGAATTATAATATGGTAATACATTTAACTCATATTCCTATAAAAATAAAAATAAAATAATCCCGAAAACATAAAGGTGTGCCACCTTCGACCGTGAAGATGGAAGCAGTATGTTCCTCCGTAACACTGGTAATACACCTACAATGCTACTAAATTTCACAACCCAAAAGATCAGTCTGAACTGCCACCGCCCTGGAAACTTGTGTTACCACCTGCCTGTGCTGGTTGTAATCGTTGTTGCCCTTGGTTTGAACTTACACCCTGTAAATATGCCCCTTCTGTGGCATTCCATATATAGAAATTATAGTCTGTTATGTCGGTCTCATATTTTCTACGTTTCCTTTTGTGTGTCTTGTTGAGTCTTGTGGTCTTCCAGTATTTGAACAAAGTGATAATTTATTTGTATTATTGTACCACTCACAAACTCAGCAGAAGCTTATAGTTGCTCAGCTGTTGCATAAATATTTTTATATGAAACCCGATTGTTCATTATCGTGCTCAAAAAATCTTGCCGCTGTTCCTATATTGAGCCAGATGAATCCAGTGTAAAGCTTGATATCTTATTTCTGCACTGGCTGTTTTAGTAATATGCTTCCGTCTCTGTCTCACAAGTGCCCTCTTCCCGGTTAAAATTTTGTATGTTTCTTATGTCTCTCCTCTCCAATTCATCTCCTGTAAAGCTGTACCTGTAACAGACTGTGGAGGCCCATAGGGTTGTGAGACGTAGAGGCTCCCACATTTTCTAGACAGTCTGCTTACGCATCGGCCACCCCAGGGCCATAGTGCGGCTGGAAGGACTCGAACCTGCGACCCTCCGGCTTGTAGGATAATGCCTCAACCAACTACGCTCCACGTACCCCAATATTTCATGAAGAGTACAAATTACAATAATAACTACTTCCTCTTCTTCTTTTGTTCCCCTTAAGGGTTCATTGTATGCAGGAAATTGATATGTTCGCACCTACGAAACAGGGCTAATGAATATTAGCGATAACCATGCTTAATACAGAGCGTTTAATAACAGTGCTAATTGTCTGCATTGTGCATGTATTGGTAGTCAGGCGGTCGTGTTTGCGTCATCCGTGGTGTGAAGTGTGTACTAATTTGTTTGATTAATGTACGTGTAAGTCATTGTACCTGTTATTTTTGTTTCTTGAATATTATCTTGATCCTCATAAACAATTCATAGGCGTAATATTATTAGTAACAACACGCAATTAATTTGATATGTGTCGAAATGACCTGGTTTCGACTGTCTGACCGAGGAGATTGGCATGGCAGGATTATAATGTATCTGGGAGGTAAGTAAGTAAAGGTATCCCTGTAACAGGCCGTGGAGGCCCATAGGGTTGTGAGATGTTGAGGTTCCCACATTTTCTAGACAGTCGGCTCATAGATGGCGGTATCTGGGAGGTACCAAGTTCGAATTTCATATCGCCTACCCAGACTAAAATTTTACTCAGGCTTTGTGTTTGAATTCAACGGTAGAAGTATAAAGTAGGCCACTGCCGACTATTTACATGCAACTAATACGCCTAATAAAATATACTCAAGACACCAGATTGTGGGACACACCGGTGGGCATAGTCTTAGACGTTTAGTTATAGTAGTAGTAGCTTAAGTACAAGATTATTTTTTTACGTTGAGGAGTTGTTAGCTCCACGCCCAACCCCCAAGCTGGAGGACCACCCCACTGGGAAGACCAAGGCGTATGTGGGTGGACAATGTTAAAATAGATCTTAGAGAGATAGGATGGGATGGTATGGACTGGATTGATCTGGCTCAGGATAGGGACCAGTGGAGGACTTTTGTGAACACGTTAATGAACTTTCGGGTTCCATAAAATTCTGGGACGTTCTTGAGTAGCTGCTGAATTAGCGGCTCCACAAGAAGGGCTCAGCAAGTTTTTTTATTGCTAGTGGGGTGGGACTAAGTCCCTTATACTGCGGCCACTTCTGGCCTATTGTACCAGCCCCAGATGATAGGTGAGGGTGATTGTGGGGCAATTGGTGGAATGAAGATTGGCAGGGGAAACCGAAGTACTCGGAGAAAACCTGCCCCAGCGCCACTTTGTCCACCACAAATCCCACTTGACCAGACCCCCGGGCTCGAACCCGGGCCGCCGCGGTGGGAAGCCAGCGACTAACAGCTTGAGGTATGGTGCGGCCAAATAAGTAAGTAAGTAAGTAAGTAAGTAAGTAGTAGTTTAAGTCAGAAGAGAAATGCTCGTTAGTCTCGGACTAGTTGCATTGTTAGAACGCAAAAAAAATTATATATATACAGAATTGTAGTTTTTCCCGCTGTTTTGTATGGGCGTGGAACGTGGTCTCTCTTATATACTGACGATGTCTGAGAAGGGAGCGCTGAGGGGAAATTTTGACTGAACAGGGTGGAAGCAACTGGAAGCTGGAGAATGCTGCATGCTGAGGGGTGAGCTTCATAATTTCACGGTGATTGATTCAGAAAATGCCCGCGGCTTGAACGCCCTAGTCGAGTGGGTATCAACTCCCTTTCCCATCGGAGTCCGGCTGTTGTGGCTGATATAATATCGTGGGTTTCTCAGTGTTTTCAGGCAAATGCCGGATTTTGCCTCATATTAGGGCGTGGCCGATTCGTTCCACACCCTTCCCAATCAATTATTCACAAAGTAGCATTTTGAAAGTATATACGTATTCCGATCTATTGAAAAACAATGTTAAATGAAATATAGTGCTGAACGAGTGAGGATCCGCGATAGCCAAGTAGCCGGCATTATATCCTCGGTAGGGGCAACAGCGTTTTTTGTTCTCCGTAACGACCAGATCGGCCCTGGGACCCACCCAGCCTCTTATACAGTTGGTACCGGGGACGCTTGCCGAGGATAAAGCGGCAGGCGTGCGTAGTTGACCACTCACCTCCATCTAGTGCTGAGGTTAATGGTGGAGCTATACCTCCACTCTCCCATACGTCTTGTTGGCGTGGTGCTTAATTATCTTTTTTATTGCTAGTGTAAGTCCCTTGTACTGCGGCCACTTCTGACCTATTGTACCAGCCCCAGATGATAGGTGAGGGTGATTGTGGAACAATTGGTGGAATGAAGATTGGCAGGAGAAACCTGAATGCTCAGAGAAAACCTGCTGCAGCGCCACTTTGTCCACCACAAATCCAACTTGACCAGACCCGGGATCGAACCCGGGACGCAGCGGTGGGAAGCCAGCGACTAACCGCTTGAGCTATGGTGCGTCCTTGGTGCTTAACTAAGTCCAGGGGTAACGTTATTGAATTATTAAATAATAATTAGAACGTGTGGGAATCAACAGTGGATTCCAAACACTGTACGTACTTCTGTGTCACCTTCAGCGAGCCGTGTACTCCAATAGACAGATGACGATCTGCCAATATCCCTACAGCAGTCGCCGGGAAACGAATTTCTGCGCCATTTTCTGAAGTAGTGAAGAGCAATATCCGTTTCTGATTCCGTGAAAGCCGTTAACCCGAATGAAGTTTTCAACGAATTGCTTTAATTCTGTTTCAGGTCAACTGTTTTCGAGTACCCAAGAAGTAAGAATGGCCAGTTATTTGACAAGAACCTCACCCCAACCCCCGTACTTGACTGTGATTGTTTGAACGCTGTCAGTGACAAGGTCTGCGTAGTCGATGCTCTCTGAAATGGAACGGAATACTGTACATTCCAGTTGCCGTGTCAAAGAAACCTTAAAAGATGAATCAGCTATAAGCCTCTCTTAATGCGTGTGTTATACTAGTCTTTATGCCGGTCTCGGTAGCCGAGCGGTCTAAGGCGTGCGCTGTCTTCGCTCGCTCAGAAGCCGGGATCGTGGGTTCGAATCCCACTCAGGGCATGGATGTTTGTGTGCGTTTTTCTGTGTTTGTCTACAGGTAGAGGCCTTGCGACGAGCTGATCACTCGCCCAAGGAGTCCTACCGAATGTGTAAGATCTAGTAAACCGAAGTGAAACGGAGAGTTTCATGGAGATGGGACTAGGCCCAAAATGAGGGCTGTAGCGCCAAAGGGCGGGAAAAAAATACTAGTCTTTCTGCATATCGGTGCTATCCTGTGTATCTATCCCCCATCCATTCATCCATCCGTCTGTAGTATCTGCCGAACAGGTTAGTCTAGCAGTGGCGCTCTCGACTTGTATGTGGGTGGTCCTCGGTTAGAATTCTGGCTGGAACACCGGGTATTTTTATTATTCGATTTTTCCTCAATCTCTCTAGGGAAATTCCGGGGTACTCGCTGAGTAGGTGACGATCAATTTCTTTCAAATTATTTCTGATTTTTCAGTTATCTTACCATACTACGCTGTTTAGGCTGTAGACACTGCGTCTGTCATACCTGTCTATATCTACCTATATATGTAAAATGTAAAGGTATCCCTGTAACAGGCTGTGGAGGCCCACAGGGTTGTGAGACGTCGAGGCTCACATTTTCTACCCAGTCGGCTTACAGATGGCGGTGAGGTCAGCCTTACGCGCCGGACGCCATTTACCCCAATGAAGATTCTTTTTCTTGGCACTACAGCCCCAGTGGGCCTAGGCCTCCCTCCATGAACTCCGTTCACTTCGGTTTTTCTAGATCTTACACATACGGTAGGACTCCATGGGCGAGTGTTCAGCTCGTCACAAGGCCTCTACCTGTACACAAACATCCATGCCCTGAGTGGGATTCGAACCCACGATCTCGGCTTCCGAGCGAGCGAAGACAGTGCATGCCTTAGACCGCTCGGCTACCGTGACCGGCCCAATGAAGATTACTGGTAGTAATTTATGTTAGATGCTGAGTCGACCCCAGGGTCGTAATGCGGCTGGAAGGATTAGGTCAATTGAAAAGCCCAGTGACATCGGGAATCGAACCCGCGACCTTACGGCTTGTAGGTGCCTCAACCAGCTACGCTATCGCGTGCCCCTATACCTGTATACACTGTCTATGTCGTTATCAATATATGCCTGCCACCCACGTAGCAATATATTCATAGCTACATGTCTGTATTCATCTGTCGATATCTTTAGCCATTTTCCGACCTACCTGACTGTCAGCGTAGCTACTTAGTAGTCTTCCTGTCTGTAGGTTTTGCGTCCCCTTTTGACCTGCCTCCTCGGTCTGATTGATTGACCGACCGACTCACGGTGCCGGGATGTTATATTATTCAGCTGTTCAAGAACTTCCCTATCAATGAGGAACTCGAACGTTGATCACGAAACGCCCAGCCTTGAGGTGGCCTATTCCACTTCACGTCTTTACAGCTCCTGCTTGTTCAAGATCGATTTTAATATAACTCTCCCATCATATCGGTATCGCAAGTTGCCCTTTTCGCGTTAGACTTGAGCCTGTGCTGCACGCACAGTTTTGTTCTAATCGTTATAATAGCGAAGCTGCTGGTAATATAAGATTTGAGGCTTTCACGGCAGTGACTATGAAGAAAGCATTCTTCTGGGATTTGGCACCGTGTATATGTGGTGTTAACCGACGTTTCGGAGGAACGTATCGCCTCATCTTCAGGGTAGAAGAAAAAATATAAGAAATCTGCAAGCGAAGCAGAGTCTGCTTTTACCGGTTCTCACGGTCTCTTCGCTTGCAGATTTCTTATATTTTTTCTTCTACCCTGAAGATGGAGGCGATACGTTCCTCCGAAACGTCGGTTAACACCACATATACACGGTGCCAAATCCCAGAAGACTGCTTTCTTCTGCTGGTAATATGTTTTCGTTCTATTCTTTTTACTTAAGTTATAGAAATAATTTCATATCAGAAGAGGAGTGTGCGCGTAGTTTTGTGTGTTCCCTATACATTTGCACACCGTTGCGTATATTTCAGTCACATTTCGACATTTCTTAGAGGTCCACCCTGAGAGGTTTTAGACTTTTTAAAACCTCCCAAAATGTTAGGAAGATCCCCGAGATTGTTTTTTTTGCATAATGCTCGAGTACCATTCTTCTTGGTTTGTTGAGTTTCTTTTGCGATGGCTAGAGCTTAAGGAGAGGAGAATATCGCCTCCTTATTCTGTATACCTCTCTGTTATAGTTTTTGAGATGTGGAATTATGAGTTTAAGAAAAATAAATGTTAGGGATTTTAAAATTTGCAAAAATGTGGGAATCTGCGCGGAAATGAATTAATTTACTTACAATTATGTTACATTGGATTGGTATAATTAAGATCAGCATTATAGCTTTTTAATATTATCACGTATAGGAGTGTGACTGTAAACGGGATTTAGATTGGTGAATGGATCTATTGACCACTTATAGACACAACTCGGAATCTCAAGCAATTGTAGCCACCGCTAATCTACAGCACTCGTTAAGCCTTTTCCAGTCTTCTGTGTCTTCGCATGCCGTTCCCTGGCAGCGGTTTCTGACAGTGGAAATTCTTCAGCTTCACGCGATCACATCCTTTCTTCACAGACTCCCCAATTGTCTTCAGTATTAGCCCTCGGCATGGACCGAATAGAAACCCCCGTTTCCAACAGAACCTCAGTTGTTACGCGTCGATTCATTGCTTTGGGAACGTGTTCACCGAGCCGTTTCCTAGAAACTGGTCTGCTCTATTTACTTATCTTGCGGTCGCTGCATGGTAACGGCTGTACACGCTACGATGTACTGTATCGTACTCCCTGATGTGTGTGTATATGTATGCATTATGCCCAGTTTCCTATAAACTGGTCTGCTATATTTACTTAGCTTGCGGTCGTTGCATGGTAACGGCTGTACACGCTACGATGTACTGTATCGTCCTCCCTGATTTGTGTGTGTGTGTATGCATTATGCCCAGGCAACGCTGAGTAGATCTGATAGTGTTTAATGATTTTATCCATACAGCAGTTCCAGTTTGATGTACCCCTCTTCTTACTCTATCGCAGAATTGTTTTTATTTACGTATTTATGACTTATTTAACATCGCTGCCAGTAATTTGGACTATATAGGATGGAATGTTACAATTCATGAGTAATTTGATAGAATGTATTGGGAAGGTCATAGCCAAATCGAAGTAGTCCCTACATTTACATGAAGGTACTTAGACAAATCGCAGAAGACTTCAGGATAGTCATTTTCTATGCCGAGGTTCGAACCAGATACTTCCCGAATGTAAGTCTGAAACTTACGGCTTGGGCGAACTCGTTCTGTCACAGAGCTGATGAATCGAACAGGATTCGCGAGGAAACGGTCGTTATTTGAATCATCAGACATCAGGCGAGACTTTGGACGTAGTTAAATCACAGATTAACTGTTTCCAGAAATCGATCATGGGGCCTTCCAAATGCAAGTTCACCACAAGGACGAGACAGTTTGGGTATTTGAATGAGAGAGAAACAGGCGGTTACACACTCTCGTCTCGTGAGTTTCCCTTAACACTGAAGTTGCATATGCCAGCAAGGAGGGTTGCGTTGTCGCATACTGCGCATTAATCCTGGATTTTAACCAATGCTAAGACCGAAAGTGTGTTTTAATGAAACCGCGTTTGCCACTGTTGAGTGTCTAGTTTCGCAGACAAACTCTCTGATTTAAAGTACACTTGACAAACGAGAGGTAAGGTAAAAGGAAAAGTTGTCCCTATGCTGAAAGCCATTGAAGAAATTGCACAAATATATATTTTTATCATTTTCAAAATATCTATAAATGTTCGAAAGTTTTGTGACTAGCAAACGTTTCTTTTAAAGATGAAAATATTAGCAAATTTATAAATACAGAAAGTTTATATTATTCTGAACTTTTTTCGAAAATATTGAAACTTATGTCCATGTTCGAATAAATGAACTAAAATAGGAACGCCTGAAAAGTTTAGGAAAAGAATGAAAATTCCAGATTCGCAGAAATATTTTTTTAAATCCAAATTTAGTATGAACAGGAAATTTTCGCAAAATTATTAACATTTTCAAGGAAAGGAAAACTTTTGGAAAGTTTCAGAACGTTACATTGCAGTAATTTTGTAACAGCCAGCTTAACCATCATGACGTTCCTCTGAAATATAATTACAGACCGGTCGAAATTTAATGAGCCCTCGTATCAGCAGCTCAGGCATGTCCGCCGCGAAGCAGCATTGGCCGACTTTCGCGTCTGCGCTTTCGACTTCGAAACGGGATTGGTCAGTGTGTTGGGTCAGGTGCTTGTATGTTGTATTTGCGAGCCTTCTTCCGCTAGACGTACAGGCATGTATCCTGAACTCTACAAGCTTGCGATCGTCGTCCTCTGTTTGAAGCTGAAAATGGAATTCTGATAGCAACACGTATATCTTCTTCGTTGTTTACAACGATGTATTTTGGGGACCAAATTACGTTCTTAAACTGCGAGTGTTCCTTAAAATGGTAAGAACTTTATTTTTTTTTTGTTGCAACAATATGTTTACAGCCTTTTCTCAGTGGCTTTGAGCATCACTGACGAATGTCTGCTAAATTTGGTGAAGAAAAATGGAAGTCATAAAAAGGAAAAGCACAAGATACCTCAACAAAATAGAAGGACATGAGAACGTACTAATTCAACCGTTACTGGAACCACACAATGGACGAAGACTAAAAAGGAAGTGGCCAGCCGACCTGAGAGAGGGTTAACGAGGACGTATATATGGATAAGCCCTCTCCACGTCACGAAGAATACTACAGCTAATTAGCTTATAGAATCAAATGTAATTCTGATTGCTAATTTTATGTAACTAAAAACAGATGTTGAAGGAAAGGAAACTGAAACAGCGTTTTTCGTGCGTTCTAGGCACTACGCGCATAGGCTGGGCGCATGCGTGGTGTATCATGTCCGTCCATTCTTCTGCATGTTGCAGATCGAGAACTGCTTGCTGGACGGACTTTGATGAAAGCTGATATTGGAGGTACATATAGTTCTAGGGTTTTTTTTTTGTTTTTTTTTTTCGGTTTTCGTAAATATCTGCATCGTGGGAGTATACTTCAGTCCGAGGAAGCATGTGGAAAATCTCTGTGCTTCGGTACCACGCGTTTCGTAGCATAAAGTACATGGAGGCAATACCCCACTTACTCTTAATTTTTACGCTGTAAACAATCCGTAGACATGAAACTTTACTGCCTTTTGCAATGTATCGCCGTATAGTCTCTTAGAAAGTTTCTAACATTTCAGACCTACCGTGTGCCTACAGCTTAAATTTTCTTGCCCTGAAAATAGAGGCAGCAGGTTCCTCCGAAACGTTGGTAGCTCTCTGTTAGACTATACGACATCTTATTTTAGAGAATCCAAACCACGAACGCAGAGACAGTTTCCATTTTGTGAGATCCGAAGTTCCCACTGCTGTAAGTGTGGTGTTATTGTCTTCTGAGTTGTGACGTTGTGTAGCTGGTGGATATGTACCAGCGTGTCGGAGGAATTTGCTATCTTTAATTCTCATTTTGTCTTCTATACGTAATAATTATATTTTTCGGTACTGAACAAGCTATGAAGTTGCTACGGATTCATTAAACAAACATCGGATCAATCGAGTTTCTTTATAAAGGCGTGCATAAATAATAGAGCGATAATGAAGTTGATAAGTTTACGTTACAATAAATTACCTTACCTTCGTATAAAAGTCCCTTATTTATTATACCATTAGTTTTATCTCTTCAGGCGCGCGGTTCTGGACATATGCTTCATAAATTTAAAATATTAGCTGCATAGATCAAAGTGTTTTGACTTTGGGACAACGCACGTAAGCATTAACGACATGGCCTTGAGGAAAATGGGATTTTGAGCTCAAACGGTCTTGGAAATATGACCATCGGTTAGCCGCATTTCTTAAATTTAATCGGTAGCCGTACGTAACTAATGTTGAATTTAAATTGAGGAGACAGTATTGAATTATGTCCTAGTATGTAAGTGAATTCGCTCGATTTGCAGTAAGATAACTGATACAACATAAGAGCAGGTACCTACCTCCGTGAACTGCTCCGTTCACTTCGGTTTTTCTAGATCTTTCACATTCGGTAGGACTCCTTGGGCGGGTGATCAGCTCGTCGCAAGGCCTCTGCCTGTACACAAACACAGTAAAACGCACACACACAAACTAAACATCCATGCCCTGAGTGGGATTCGAACCCACGATCCCGGTTTCCAAGCGAGCGAAGACAGTACATTCCTTAGACCGCGCGTCTACCGCGACCGGCTCCATTCAATTTTACGTCACTTAAAAAAACTGGCTTCTCTGTCTGACCAATTCGAATAATTAGGAGGACTTGGATGTTGACTATATGAAAGAGAAGGG
>NW_019745080.1:3556896-3580241 GCF_002891405.2 Cryptotermes secundus
AACACACAAAAGTATAATATTGTGAAATAGTGTACAACCTGCGGACGGCTGCAACGACGAGACAGTGGCCTCCCATCGCGGGCCAGTATCTCTTTATGCTTGTATATAACAGGCAGACTAGTTTTTGGAGGTCGGCCCCTTACTGCAGCACCAGTAGGGATGAGCGTGGGCTTTTGTGCTGATCCTAACCCCTTTTGTATATATGTGTACAATATAGACAGAGATGGAGAGGGAGGAAGGGCTTCTTTCTCCCAAAGATTAACCCATTCTCCCTACGTAATGCTGCATAATGCTGAGCCCATCTGGTTGTGGCACCTTCCGAGGGGCAGCACACGGCTACAGGGAGGGTGGATTGAAAACCGTGTCCTATAGAAGCTTATCCATAATATCACAGACAATATAATAATAATAATCTGCATAGTAATGCCCAAATCCCTGGAAACCGTTGGCGCCTGGTTTTGACTGTGATCATGGAGAAAATACCAGGAGTAGCTCCAGTCATCCAGGGAACAGAATACGAAAACTCCAATGCGTAAGGGTTTCTTGGTTTATTTTACGTAGCATACATTATGTAGTGTCGGGATGTTTTGGAGTTTAGAAATTGTATTGATATTTACGAATATGAGTAGGATTGATGAAACGTGGCAAATTAATGTAGTCTTGATGAAAATAGAACTCCAGACAGCCTCCATACCCCAAAAAAGATGATTAATACTTTTCATAAAAGTAGTGGAATTCTTTCTGGATTTTATTTATAGGGTTTTTATTAAACATTGAATTGATTTGCCACACCAAAATCGGACGAATAAGACACGATAATTAAATAAAAATAAAACAAGGATATATGTATATATACTGTATACGTTTTAATTTCGAACTTCGGAATTGGTAAAAAATGTTTCGAGCATTTTCAGAACTTGAAACCCTTTGAAAAGTAAAGTTTCCGGAATCTTTGTAAGTTTAGAAATCTCGGAGAATCGAAAAGTTCTGGAATTTTAAAAATGTCGTTTTTTCTACGGTTTGAAAATATTTGTAAACGCGAAAAGAAATTTCTGGAGTATTAGTGGTCATTGGAGACTTGACAGTTACAAGGCGCAAGTTCATGATCTGATGGATATGAGGTGGTGTAATGCATCATATGCGGTCTAGAAAACCGAGATTAACGGCCGTGGGGATCCGTTGCGCTGACCACGTGACACCTTATATCCGCAAAAGTTGGTACTAACTTCGCCGACAAGCGGTCATCCCTCAGTCGGTATAGTTCGCTTGAGGACTACAGGGTACGGAGTTTGTTTTTTGTTTGTGATGCATCACATAATCTCTCACAACACAGTTTAAGCCAACATAACTCAATCTGAAGTAACCGGGCCTGTAGGAGTAAGTGGATGCGCACTGGGGTAATGCGCAAACCTAACCTAACCTAACTTAAGCTAACATTGCTCAATCCCACCAGGTGCTGCCGCTGTTAGCAGGCAGGTGCGCAGTTGGATGCGCAGTGGTGTGATGCTCGAATGTATTTGTCACAATTGCCCCCCACCTCACGACTTCATGTCTCTGCGTTGCTTTTATTACTGGTTGTAAGAGAATGTACATATGGCGTTTGAATGTCCACGAATGGCATAACGTTAATACAAATTTTCGTGGAAATCGGGCAGGTAGTTGAAGATCTGAATTTGGGGGAGCCTTCTGAACAATGGGACTATTTCCAACGGCCGTAAACGAATGTAATTGAAAAATATGCCGAGATAATATTCGTTGTGTTAATAGATACCTGTTTGTTGGTAACAGACACGGGATAATTCGGGATGTAGTTTTCCTCCAACATGGACAATCTCTATCACAACGGAGGCTCATACTACCAATACTGACAGTTCGTTTTTGTTTTTCGGAAGAGACCACTTTTCAAAATCTAGGCAAGAAAAAAAGGATAATATTAAAATTGGCTTAAATGTATTCACATACCTCGGTATGGGGATCAAACGCTCGAAACTCGTATACTGGAGGTGTTCGGTTCGATTCGTGCCTGGGACACAAACTCTCCTGACTAGTGAGTTTCGTGTTTTTCCTCTGTCCTGTCAGACAAATTCAGGGATAGTACATCAGTTATGCCAGGATTTGATCCTTCCAAATCCTTCCCCAGTTCGTCATTCATTTCCCGTCATGACACTCGGTGCGGTATTGTTTTGCCACTGACAGCTTCTAAAACATTCCACAAGGAAAGAAAGAAAGGGACCAGTTGTGAACACTTCGGACTTGAATTCCGTCAGAAGGCGTGGAATTTCTTGAGTAGCCGAGTTGCTGCTACTTTTTCAAGAAGGGATTGTTTGTTTTACTTGACGCTGCTTTTCTAATTGCACTGCATCAGATGTGGAGGGGATGGACATTAGGCTAATTTGGAATGATTTTTAATTTATCTGCATAGAGGAACTGAGGAAAACGGCGATACGTATTAGGATATTAAAGTGTTCCGACCATGATTCGAAGAGCGTACCCGTGGATTGCAAGGTAAGAATTCTAACCACATCGGCGCGCAGTTTTTGGAGCCTTTGGTTGTTTCTCTTTTTTTCTCTCTCTCTTTCTCACTACTGTTTTTCTCTCATTCTTTCCCTGTGTCATGTGACAGCTGTTTCGTCATTTGTATGTTATATTTTGTAGCAATATATCTTGTTAGTTATTCCTAACTTGTAACTTTTATAGGTATGCTAGCTGTCACCATCTGGGGTTATAACAAGATCAAGAAAATTACATTTTCCACCGGGTTAGAAGAATTGAAATTCTTTGCAAGTGTCTATAAACTAAACATCCGGTATAAAACACATGCACCTGGTAGTAGGGCTAATAAAATTTTAAGTGGATGCAGAGGACTGCAGCAGGAAGGCTCTTGTTTATGATTGGCTGTAGCATTACCCCACTTTGTGTCCTGACTCACGTCTCTGTCCTAACGCTGTGGAATGTTACGAGTTATAGTCTGCAGGAAGTGGAATTTTATGAGAAGTAGACGGATACACAGGTCGGCAGAGTAGGACATATTAGTTACAAGTTAACGTAAGTAAAGGGGGCCGTGCCATAGACCAGGCGGTAAGCCGCCGGCTTCGGGCCCGATGCCAGGGCCGGTATGGACTAATGGCGAACAGAGAAATATATTTGTCCCTGCCTGGAATCGAACCCCAGACAACCAGCCGTATCCCAGTTACTGTACTAATAGAGGTGTCCTAACTTAATCTAATGCAACTCCATTTTACAAACATCTCTATGTGTATACATTTATTTTCAGCCTACTTTCTTTATTTTGAAAATAAAAATAAAAAGAGGCTTATGGGATCAACTTACTGTCTGTTTCCTCCCTCCCAATTTTTAGGCGTACGAGATCACGTTGTTGTGTGTCTGTGTATGCCCATCCAGTTTTTGTTTGGTGGCTTATGAGAGCACCTTGCAGTATGTGTCAGGACGACATGATGTCTGCGTCATGACGCAAAGAAAGGAGCACAGTTGAAACGAATGAGTGTGAAAACCACTGCACACCGGTCTGAGTCTTGACGTGAGCACTGTCTTCGCTCGCTCAGAAGCCGGTATCGTGGGTTCGATTCCAACTGATGTCATAGATGTTTAGTGTTTATGTGTTTATGTGCGTATTTCTGTGTTTATGCACAGGCAGAGGCCTTGCGACGAGGTGATCACCTGCCCAAGGAGTCCTACCATATGTCTAAGATCTAGTAAACCGAAGTGAAACGGAGAGTTTCATTAAGTAGGCCAAGGCCCAAATAGGGGCTGTAGCGCCAGAAGAAGAAAAAAGCTGAAGTACTCGGAGAAGACCCACCCTAGTACAGTTTTGTCCTTTACCCCCTGGGATATAGCTCGCGGTACCCATTGGAAAGGAGGCATAGTGCTTCCAGAACTGTCTTGATGCTGCAGAGAAACAAAGGCACATCGAACCATTTATTCCTCGGTTGTCCGGCCCATATGCCCACTATACCGACTGAGCTATCGCACCACTACATTATTTTTGTCGATAATTTGCATTTGCGGTAAATTACGATTAAGTTCCGTGAAATGTTCAAAACTGAAGAGCGTTCGTATGGAAACACTGTATGCCCTCTACCCGTCCTTGTGATTCACTGGCTTGTCCAAATTCTTGGTTATAGAGAGCTGGTTTCTGAGCTCCCCCGCCCCTCTTTCTCTCGCGGATTCTGACATCTGTCAGGTTTCTTCCTGTTCACCTCCCCTTCGGCCCTCAGCACAGACGAAAAGCACGCCAAGCTTGTTTTACAGGCCCCTCTCGGGTGCGTACGCAGAAGTCTGTTCTGTGTATTGTCCCTCTAAGGTGTTGCATTACTGCGGTTTCCGATGTGACGCTCGAGGGACGAGGTCAAAGGAAAAGACGCTTCAAAATGCAGTTTGGAGATATCATGGCTTGTAACGCACATGCAGTTTACATACGTTTTATTGTCAGACTTGAGGATCTCACGGTAATGAGTATGAACAGTGCTAGCTTCTGGGAGGTGATGCCATGTAGTTTGGGAGATGTATCGATATTTCAGAGGTACGTCGGCATACATATACAAGATTACACGGTGTCACATCCCAGAAGACAGTACTGTCCATCCTGTGTATTATTTATATTGATCTCCATTATAAACGTATATACTTTTCCCGAAAAATTGGGCGAGTTTTTTCTCTTTTCCGAAGCGCCCAGACCGGCTCTGAGGCCCATCCTACTGTTCAGTGAGTACCCAGGGGCTCTACCCTGAGGGGCAAAATGACGTGCGAGTGAAGCTAACGGCTCACCGCCGTTTATTGTCGAGATTAAGAATGAGTGGAGCTCTACTTCCAGTCCACTATGCATCATCATGGCGTGGTGGTTTGACTTCAGGGAACATGTAAGGAAGGCCCGCATGAGGCATTTGGTTTGACCTGAACCTCTTCATATTCTGCATTGCAGCAGTAGGCGGGTGTGATGCATATTGAAATATAATCCTCCCCTCTTGAGTACGTTTTTACACTGTAGCAGCTCATTAACGTCTGTAGTTAGTGTTCCTGGGGTTTATTTTAAATCACGCACCCACTGTGGATAATAGAGTCGAAATAGCTCAGTACAGCGACTAGTTGGTGGGATTTCAAAACCCGGAAACTTTTCTTCCTTACACGACGTGCGGTTTACCGTCAGTAGTTGACCTTTACGGAGGATACGCGGTAGCGCAGTTAGTTGAGGCACTTGCTACAAGCCGGAAGATCGCGGGTTCGATCCCCGATGAGGTGATAGGATTATTTAATTTACGTAATCTAGCAGCGCTATGGCCATGGGGTCTACTAAGCCTCTAAGAGAAATGGGTACTATTAATCTTCCTGGGCTTAAAGCGCAACCAGCGCATAAGGCTGACAACCTCACCGCCATCTGTGAGCCGATTGACTAGAAAATGCGGGAGCCTCGACGTCTCACAACCCTATGGGCCTCCACAGCTTGTTACAGGGATAGCTTTATGCCTTTACGGTTCTGTTGTTATAAATTGAACCGTTTATATATTTGGAACAGCAAATACTTGATTCAGCAGTAAAGTGACTGAGTTGAATCATGAAGACTGGGATTATTTTCCCGTCAGTTGGAACTGACGTGTTGAGATCGGTTTTTGGAAGCACCCGCCATCCTGTTCTCTTGTTAATGGGGCCTCTGTCCCTGAAGATGAATTGTGACGCTCGCCACAAAGTACTGACGTCTGTAGAACCGAGGAAGAGTTCTGTCACGTGGGATATTAACTCCGTTGAGTACGTTGAAAGTCAAGTGACGTGTAGCCTCCACCTTCAGAGCTGAAGAGTAAGCAGAGCAAGGAATGAGCGGGAAGCCCTCTGTGTCAGCTGTTCGTGTTGAAACGCGTTATCCGTGGGTATTAATTTTATGTTGTATCGACTCAGAATAAACTTGCGCCTAAGAGTGATAGGGATGAGATCGTTCTTTATTTAGATTATGTGAGCATTAACAAATTATGTTCTGAACTCTCCAAGTTATTTCTCCATTGGAGTCCAGACATTTAACTGTTTCAGGGGATACGAATAATAAAACCTGTAAGTTACTGCGACGTGTATTGTTTGTACACTATAGAAATAAGGGTTATGAATGTAAGATTTGAGGCTTTCACGGCGGTGACTATGAAGAAAGCAGTCTTCTGGGATTTGGCACCGTGTATATGTCGTGCTAACCGACGTTTCGGAGGAACGTCTGCTTTTACCGGTTCTCACGGTCTCTTCGCTTGCAGATTTCTTATATTTTTTCTTCTACCCTGAAGATGGAGACGGTACGTTCCTCCGAAACGTCGGTTAGCACCACATATACACGGTGTCAAATCCCAGAAGACTGCTTTCTTCAGGGTTATGAATGTTACTGGTGTACGCATGCTGTGGAACATGACCGAACAAGTCACCTGTCCGTCCATGGCTTGGCCTGTCGGATCGGTGGGTCCCTGTGGATTCCTATGGGTTTCCCCTCAGTAAAGTCACTCCCGTTTTCCTGTCTTCCTTTCAGTACATCCCCAATTCCCCCCCCCGTATTCACTACCGGTGTTTGTTTTTCGTCCTTTATTATTCTTTCTTTTATTTGCGTTCTCTTCTCCTATCTTCCTTTTATTTTCCGAATATGCTTTACTTAATACAAATATCATGTTTCTGGACATTGTCCATTGTCCTGTTTTTATTTAAAACACGACGAATCGGAGACTGGATTCTGTCTCCGTCTTCAGGCAAAACAAATTCTTTGAGCTCTTATTGATAGAGCTAGTCCCTCTCTCGCACACCGGCATCAACAAAAGGTAGTGTATACAAACCAAGCATAGCACTAACCATCTGCGAGAGTTAAGACAAAACATTAAAAAACTCCACATGTATGAGGCCTAGTACCAGAGTACTATCAGAATGTTCTAATGTTTTGTCTTAACTCTGGCAGATGGTTTGTGCTGTGCTTGGTTTGTATCTTATGTTGGTGAAGGTGTACGGAGATAGGGACTAGCTGTATCGATTGGGCCCAACTGAGTAGGTTTTATCTAAAGACGAAGACACAATCCAGTCTCCAAAACGTTGTGTCTTAAATATAAACAGGAATATGGATAATGCCCAGAAACATAATATTTTTATTAATGTCACAATCTTTTAGACCTTACTATAGGATTCTGACGATGGTGTATAACACACTGATATATTGGGTTTTTGGACTTTATGCATCGTCCTGGTTTTTAAGATAACTAATAAAAACCAGGACGATGGATAAAGTCCAAAAACCCAATATATCAGTCTTTTAGATCTTATTCCCTCTACATACCGTATTTACGCATGTATAGGCCGCGTGCGTGTATAGGCCGCAGCACAATTTTCAGACAGAAATTATAGAAAAAATAATTTTCTTGGAATAGTATTTCAGGAGTAGAAATTATTCCGAAATTTGGCAAATATAATTTTTTTTTTAAATGAAGTGTGATTTCGAATATTTCGAATATAAGCCGCACCCCAGTTTTCCTCTTGAATTTTTGGCAAAAAATGTGCGGCCTATACATGCGTAAATACGGTATTTACCTAATTTCATTCGTGTTATGTGTTTTCCCTGTGCCCTTCCTTCCGTTCCAGTAACTGATATCATGGACGTTGTTAATGTGGATGTTACAGAAATGCTGTGTCCCGCGATGTGGAGGTTCCATTCAGTATTGTCACTGCGAACAGGGCGAACTCCTTGAAGCAGAGCCCTTGTTGAGAAGCCAGTACTCTCTCAGCAGCTCAAGAAATGCTTCGCATTTTATGGAACGTAAATGTTCATTACCGTGTTCACAGGATCCCAACAGTAGTCCGTGAGCCAAATGTATCCAGCCCATACCATACTGTCCCACTTCTTAAAAGTCACTTGTAATGTCCTGCCATCTAAGCTTGAGGTTTTCAAGTGGACTCTTTCCTTCTGTTTTTTCGGCCAACATTTAATGTACATTTCTCAACTCACTTCGCTCTGTCCATCTCGTTATCCTTGATTGGATCACCGTGTATTTTGGTGAAGAATACAATCTGCGAGTATTAAGCCCCCTTTTATGTAACGTTTCGTAATATTATGTTGATTTGGGTTAGGAATTGTTACGCCCTCTCAATCCACGAACTAAAGGACCACCTTTTGTCAGCTATCCACGACTGCTTATTCAGTACATTAACGCTTGCAGTCCATTTTTAGAGGCTGTCTCCGCCAGCGGTAATCTGAGGTCGTGCCATATTGTGGTAACAAGGGACCCACCTGACATGCGCAAGAGACTACGAACAGGAAACGCGAGTGCTGAGTGTTTATGCTTGTTACTTGGTTGGACGGTATAAATTTCCAGCGTATGTTCGCACAGAGTACAACCCGAGCAGCAAGGTTCAGAAAGATTTCTTGTGACCGTGCGTGATCACATGAAGAAGGGTCTTTAACGTGAGCTTTATCGCGCTTGCAAGCGTGTGAATTGTTGCCAACTTAACACCGTTCCCTATGAGATTTACGGAAGTTTGCATGCGAGAAAGAAACGCACTCATTCTGCCGCTGACAGCACGTTTCAGGCAGACGTCATCACGTGCCATGATGATAACGGAATAGTTAACATTCTCTTGTTGATTTAAAACTCGTATAAAATTTGAAGTAAATGTTCTGATATAGGTAGGTATGCGCAAATTTTCTTTACGTACTAGAATAGCTGTCTCCATGTGAGATGCATAGCGAGTATGGTGCCGTGTAGTTTCTGGGCTACCTGCAGATTAAGACAGGAGATTTCTCCGAAACGTTCATATCTAAACATAGTGCATGGCTTCACGTCTCAAAAGACAGTAATCCTGAAAATATGGGCAGAATACTTTTAAGAAAGATTGAGGAACGTAAAGAGAGAAAGAATCAAAGGGCGAAATGAAACGTAAAAAAGAAAGGATGAAGGTAAAAGGCGGCTGAAAATATATGACTCGCTTCTCAATAACCGTGTAGCGGACACAGCATACGGCTCGGATTCTGGATCTTGAAACGTGAAGTATATTTTTATCTGGATCTCCGATACCGAAACATTTCCCTTGAGACTGATTTATAAGCAAGTTTTACTGAAACGTACAATGTACTGGGATGTAGCGCCGTGTACTTTGGTAGTTTACCACCGTTTCCCCGAACCGATTGATCTATAAGTAACGCTCCGAACTTTTATTAGGCATATATTCTGTTGGAATCTCGCCCAAAACACCGCCCGATCTGAATGTCTTTCATGTTTTCCTCAGTCCCTCCAAGCCAGATTCTTGGATATTACCTCGATTAGGCCACGACCACTTTTAATTTTAGGAGCCGGGATAGCTCAGTCGGTATAGCTACTAGCTGCCGGCTTGGCGACCAAGGGGTCGGATTTCGAGGCCCGGATGGGGCAAGAATTTTCACTTCCTCATGTCATCCAGGCCGGCTCTGGGGCCCGTCCAGCCTCCTATCCAATGGTTACCGGGGGCTCTTTCCCCGCGGATAACGCGGCCGGAGCGTGAAGCTGACCACTTACCTCCAACTAGTGCCAAGGTCAAGAAAATGTGGCTCTATACATCCACTCCCCAATACGCTTTGATGGCGTAGTGCTTAATTATTTAAGCAGGGGGATGACTTTACTTTCCCACTTCTTTGTATTATGTATGTACATACGACACAGCACGCACGTAAACTACACAACTAACAATAAGAACGTACAACCAAGAGAAATAATCGACATCTTCTACCATCCGGAGGAAAAAACAACATGACCCAATGTTGGTTCACGATTTTTAACATAATAACTAATTTTTTACATACAAAAGATTTTTAATACAATTTTAAATACATAGGGAAGCTATTTTATGGAAAAGTGAACATCACATCGCGTGTAGTGGGAAACCCCAATCGAATACCCAGCAAATACGCTTAAACCAAACATCATACGTAAATCTACACGTCAACGTGGCTGCATAGGGCAAACTGTGATATAGTGAGCACTATTCGTAACCTAAGTGCATAATGTTAAAATAGTGTTTCCTGCTCGTAGTGGTGCGCCTCTGAAGATGATTCTTTTGAATCGAAACATGTAAGGCGAATAATGACTGAAGTGTTGTAAACCTGTATGTCATACTGGACTGACAGTTATCTACTTCATTCATTCATCAGTAATGTCAGACGACAGGTCCACAGTCTCTTCCAAAACAGTTCCTCCACTTAATGCGATCTAGAGCTTTCTCCTTCAAATGAGAATATCCTCTTCTGTCCCCAAGGTCAAGGGGGGTCAAGCTTACGACCGTTTGAATGACTAGGCTACCGTTGTAGCACAAGAAATGTAAGATATGCATGCTCTGCTCCGTAAAACCTGTACTGACAGAGGATTTCTGCGTAGTGCAAAAGCAAGAAATTTTCAGTAACATGTTATACGTGCGAAATGTGCACTTGACAAAAGTCGAAGCATATTCATAAGAGACAAAACCCATTTTCTCGTCAAAGAGGATGTTACATAAGGACTACTACCGCAATGGTTCGCTTGGGGGGGAGTCTGGTCGTGGGTCTCAAGGCCCTGGCACCAAGACAAACTGTTTGGCTGTAAACCGCCAGTCATAAAATAACTCTGACTCTGACTTTGACTTTGACTTAAAATTAATTAAGTAGTCTAGAGAGTGTATTGATTGCAGTTGAATGACTGAGGAACCGACGTAGTGAGTTGAGGGTTGGCAGTTCAATTGTGAAGAAATAGTAAGTTGCAAGGTTGGCGCTGCGAAGAGAAGACTTAATGTGTGTTGCAGTTACCGTGAGACTATAATAATTACTGCTCTAAAATCCGTTTCCAGGATGCGACTAGTGAACACTGAGAAGACTTAGCGTGTGCTAGTGATTTGTAAAGTGTGGAAATCAGCGATGGCGCTGTAATCACGTACTGTAGTTCCGAGTGTTGTGTACAAGTGGTCAGGAACTTCATTCGCCAATCCAAACCCCGTCTATAGTCACAACCCTAAATCGTGACAATATTAAAGGTATTTAAGAGTATTGTTTCTCAGTAGCGTGTTTTTTAAATTCTTTTTTGCTTACAACCCTCAGAACTAAATGACATACTCAAATTTGTAAAAAAAGAAGAAAACCCTTTTCTTATTTTCGCTTTGGAAAAATAGGAAATCGACTTATGCTGGCGCTTATGCGCTAGTCTTGGTACTCAAAGCGTTGTTAAATAACCAACATTTTAGAGGAACGAACTGCCTCCATTCTCAGGGCCTAAATGTAAGGAGAAAAAGAAAGGAACGGCGGTAAACTGATACCATACTATACGGCGGCATATCCTAAACTGGGCTGTTCATAGTCATCACCGTAAGAACCTCAAATCCCACAGATTCGACTGCATTACAGTTCTGGTTGAATGTCCAGCCACTTGTGTACCGAGTATAGTCGACCTGCGCTTGTGTTGCATAAGCATGCCATTATAATAGACAAGCAGAGGCACGTTGTGTCTTACACAGCTGGTCTCGTGCTTTCAAAATGGCCCCTGCCTTTAATAAGGGAGGAGCCTTCTGTCCTAGCCTTTCAGTAACCTAACCCTCCTTTTTCTGAATAGGAGTGCAGCTATTATCGTGAAGGTAAAGTTGTCGCTGGGCTTAACTGATTAAGCACCACAGCACGAAAACATGTGGGGGAGTGGCGGTAAAGCCCCAGAATTCTTGACCTCGACACTAGACGGAAGTGAGTGGTCAACTTCACGTCCTGGCTGCCCTATCTCTGGGGAAAGAACCTCTGATACCCATTGGATTGTTGTATTGCATAAAACCTACCGACCATAACTAACATCATGGAGCATAGCCCTACTTCGAAATCCAGTAGACCCTCAGCTGATAAGAAATTTCCCGCCTTTTCCAGAACCTAAAGTTTTGTTATCGTGTGCACAAGAGCCCGCCACAGGACCCTATCATATGCCAGATGAATCCATCCAGATCTTCGTGACCTGTTTCTTTAAATCTAATTTAATATTATCCTCCCATCAATACATAGGTCTCTTCCGTCGTAGTTTTCCAGTTAACATTTTGTATGCATTTCTCATATCTCTATGCATGTTACATGTCCCACCCAACAAATATATTTCATGTCCAGAATTGTGTATATCGCCCAATTATCCAGTCTAAAACCGAAGCCTTGTATAACATTTTTATGTGGTGAGGAGGATTGTATGGTCTGCTAACGAAGCCTCATGCTGGAGGATCAGCCCTTACCAGCCTGAGAATGCCCGCTTAAAACCGAAGAGGTTCAGTGGTAAAGCTTTGGAATTGTATTCGGGAGGTACTTAGTTCGAATCTTGAGGCCGCGCCATAGCTCAAGCGGTTATTCGCTGTCTTCCCACCGCGGCGGCCAAGGTTCGATCCCGGGTCTGGTCAAGTGGGATTTGTGGTGGACAAAGTGGCGCTGGGGCAGGTTTCCTCCGATTACTTCGGTTTCCCCTGCCAATCTTCATTCCACCAATTGCTCCACAATCACCCTCACCTATCATCTGGAGCTGGTACAATAGGCCAGAAGTGGCCGCAGTACAAGGGGCCTATTCCCACCCCACTAGCAATACAAAAAATAGTTCGAATTTTGGTCTAACATAAGCGATTACGAATTAGGATTTTTTGGGTTTCCTCGGGTATTCTAGGCAAATGCTGGGATATTACTTTAATTAGGCCACGGCCGCAACATTCCGGATGATTTTCAGTTCGCCTGCCATCCTGTCGTTCAGGTCTGAATATTCTTGAAAACATCGTGAACTACCCCGCCTCCCCCGTTCTCAGAAGAAAGCACGGGGTAGGAGTAATGTATGCTGCTTTGTGTCCTTGCTTGATGAGAACGTGTGCGGTGATGCAGTTCGCATTCTTGACACCTGTAGTTAAGGAGCAAATTTTACTGTCTGCTTCCTGTATACAATATACATACAGTATATTTTACTACACGCTGAATGTCACCTATGACGTAATTTGTTTGCTAGCCTTATTAGCAAGGACTTAACTATGCACGGTACGTGGCTGCGTTATGAATATGCGTGATACAGTGTGCAGTAAATGTTGTATTGATTTCATGTAATTGAGGTCTCTGTTATTGTTCTTAAGCACGAATTCAGTCTCGCGTTTCAGTATGATCTTCCCTTCGCGCAAATTGAACCCTCATTTCTTCACAGAACACTGATGTTCTGATGCTCACTCATGGAGCTGAGCCCTTCTTGAGGAAACGCAAATTCTGAAGCTACTCAGCATTTTATGGAACCCGAAGGTTCATTACCGTGTTCACAAGAGCCCTCCACTGGTCCCTATCCTGAGCCAGATCCATCCAATCCATACCGTCCCATCCTATCTCTCTGAGATACATTTTAATATTGTCTACCCACCTACTCCTTGGTCTCCCCAGTGGTCTATTTCCTTCTGGCTTTCTCACCAATATCCTATATGCATCCTCTTCACCCCCATTCGTGCTACGTGCCCTACCCACCTCATCCTCCTTGATCATTCTAATTACACTTGGAGAAGAGTTCAAGTTATGAAATTACAATTTTTTAATTCGCATAGTGGTGGGTGGAGTCCAATTGGGTCCACTCGTCACGGCGGCCACTGATTGGCCTATTTTACCTGCCCAGTGTGATTATGATGATGGAGAATTTGGTGGAATAAAGGTTGGCAGGGAAAACCGAAGTACTCGGAGAAAACCTACTCCAGCGCCACTTTGTCCAGCACAAATCCCACTTGACGAAGCCCGGGTTTGAACCCGGGCCGCCGCGGTGGGAAGTCAGCGCCTAACCACTTGAGCTATGGCGCGGCCTAGAGTCAAATTATGAAGCTCCTCATTATGCAGTTCTCTCCAACCTCCCATCACGTCATCTCTCTTCGGTCCAAATATTCTCCTCAACACCCTGTTCTCAAACAGCATTCAATCGTTGTTTCTCCCTTAATGCCAGAGACAAAGTTTGACACTGATACAAAACCACAGCAAAATTATAGTTTTGTATATTCTGATTTTTATTTTTTGGACAGCAGACGAGAAGACAAAAGGTTCTGGACTGAATGGTAGCAAGCATTACCCGAGTTCAATCTCCTCTTAATTTCCTCCTGATTCAGGTTTTGAATTGTTATCGTCGTTTCCAAATATCTGAACTGTCATATTTTCAAAACATCTGCTTCTTAACTTATGTCATTATTCTGATGTTCTGATATGTGAATGAAATATTCCATGGAAGTGTTCGCTAGTGCTGTAATGGAAAGACATTGAATTTGTTTCTGCGGATAGCTAGATGCGTTGATAAGACATCTTTGGCTTCTGTACGCAAGTTAATAAATGCCATGTTCTTCCAGGCTGAATTTTGAGATTAGGCGGGGAAGGACAGTTTACGGTACTGTACAGTAAACTCCCAGTTATCCGGTACCCAGGAATCAGGAATTCTCATGTAACCGGCAAAAACTCAGAGAAAACATCGTTTTTATGTAGTTATTCATAAACAAATTTGCAATTCGCACATGTTCACACACGACGCGAGGTAATTCTCCCAGCCGCCACTACCAGCGCTGCCCGTTTTTCGTCCTCAGGCAAATGCCAGTACATGAATTTGTGATGGCGTTGCGGTAATTCGTAACCAATCCTCTACCCAACAATCGATTGGGTCGCCTAGGAAGAATCCCACACGAGAACGTAAGCGAACACTTTGTGAAACTGTGTTGAGTTTTTCTCATTAAGCAGGCAGATTCATGTAACAACGCACCCCATTCATGCCGGATTATGTGGAGTTTACTGTATTTGACACGATTAATTGGAGAAATTTGGAAGGAAACAGTAGTGACCTATGCCAACATTTGTCTACAATTATCAATTTCGTAAATCTAACGAAACTTTTACAGCGGCAGACATTACAGAGCTTTGAAAAAGCACATCGACTGTGAATGTGTTGCTGCTGTGTAGAAGCAGACCGTCACGACCGTCGCATCGTTTTTCTGGAGGATCTGAGGAAAAGCATGAAAGTTAGGATGGCCCATCTCCGGAACCAAGGCCTTAAGAATACGAAGAAAGAGTTGTGACCTCACAAACTCTGTCTTATTTAGCAACGTGGCAGAACTGCAAGTGAGCAAATTGATTTAAATAGTGCGGTGGGGTACGTTTTCTCCAAGTACTTTGGTTTCCCCTGCCAATCTTCATTCCACCAATTGCTCCACAATCACCCTCACCTATCATCTTGGGGCTGGTACAATAGGCCAGATGTGGGCGCAGTACCAAGTGGACTCACTCTCACCCTACTAAGGAAAAAAATGGCTTTAATGGTGAAGCTTCAGACTTTTTTCGGGACGTGCCTGGTTTGAATCTCAACCGGGACCCCGGCTATCGTTCCTAAATCTTTTGTTGGTTTTCTTAGTCCCTGCAGGCAGATGCGGCGATTGTACCTTGAACCATGTCACTACAGCTCCATTCCAAGTCCTTTCGAATTCGTTAGCCGCTCATTCCACGTTACGTAGTCCTGAGTACTGACCGCTTCAGAACTGGAAGAGACGTGATTAACAAAAAACGCACGCAAACATTTTAATTTGGTTTTGATTTTGCCCCTTTGCATAAATACGTCCGTTGAATTCCATGCATTGTACAACGCCCGTTTAAATCAGTGCATTTGGTGGAGACCGTGGTACACGAAAATACAGCCCACTGTGACATCACAGTATGCTTGTTTGTGATGTAGATTTTTTTGGAAATCAAAAAACCGAAAATAAAGTGAAATAAACGTACATAACAGAGGACTCGTCAATTGTGTAGGCGCAGCATGGACCAGGAAACCAGGCACCCTTCCGCCCCACTGCTGTTCCCACCCACCCACACAAGAATTTGTAGCTGCATTTATGAAAATAACATCTACGAGCGATTGGATGCAAATGACAAAACAACATATACACGCAGCTTCACGCATGTTGGCTTGTCGTAAGAAGAATCGATGAACATAGGCTTTTACATTTCATTTTTGTTTTTGTTGAAAATTATTTTAACAGGGCTAAACAACGTGCCTTCTGACATTTCAGCTACATTTCAGCTACATTTCTTTTTAACATGAAATATAAAAAGAGCACAGAAAGAACTAATGGTTAGGAAACATTAGTTGAAGCATTGTTAATATTTGCAGCACTGAAGAATCATTAAAAGGCGCGAGCCTTTGCTGTTATCCACGAGTATATTCGTACTAACGGCTGCTGTTTAGGCCTCCAGCACATTAGTAGTGTGTGGCTCGTTCGAGTTGTATTAGTCCCGATTTAAAGATCGGAAATTTATTTGAACACTTCCCCCATCTCTTGACAGATTAGACCCTCTAGCTTGTTCGAATTCCGAACTAATCTAAAACTATGAATCTTGCAGAAAGTTTTGGTAGGATTTCGCTGACGGGGGATCAGCCCTGTCGCAAGGCCTCTTTGCCTATACAGGACAACCGAGCACAGAAAATGAAGCAGACGTACATCTATGCATCGAGTGAGATTCGAACCCACGATCCCAAATTTCGTACCTTAGTAGTGGTCAGAGTTCCTGGCTACAGATCCAGAGGTCCGGGTTCGATTCCCGGCGCTACTAGATTATCTGAGAAGTAGTGGGTCTGGAACGGGATCCACTCAGCCTCATGAGGATAATTGAGGAGGTGTTTCAAGGAAGTAGCGGCTCCGGTCTAGAAAATCGAGATTGACGGCCGTGGGAATTTTTTTTATTGTAGGAAAAATTATTGTAAATACAAAAAAAGGCCTAGGCATTGCCCATCCGGCCTTCTGTAGCACATTCTTATAAATATCTTATTCTGTAATAGCGGTCACCCCGCGATTCTTAATATATCTTAACTTAAATCTGAGAGTATAGTGTTAGGCCGTGAGGATTCGTTGCGCTGACCACGTGACACCCTCTATCCGCAAAAGTTGGCACTAACTTCGCCGACAAGCGGCGGTCGCTCCGTCGATATAGTTCGCGTGCGGACTACAGGCCACGGAGACCGCGCGGCCACTGTAATCGCCAGTTGAACGTTTTACAATAGAAAATCCGACCAAAAGTGCCTATATGGAATTTGAAATACTGAATACTGACTGCTTGTTACTGCTTCAAAAAATGCAGTGTATAGGTGAAAGATGTGATCTGCCTCGCGTCCCATTCGTTGAGATAAACTGGCCTACGCGATCTTTCAGGCTTATATTGGAATGTAGGTTGAACGGGGACCGTGCCATAGCTCAGGAAGTTAGTCGCCGGCTTACCATCGCTGCGGCCCGTGTTCGAGCTCATGTAAAGTCATGTGGGATTTATGGTGGACAATGTGGCACTGGGGCAGGTTTTCCCCTAGTACTTCGGTTTTCTCTGCCAATTCTCATTCCACCGACTGCTTACACATTCATCATCATCTGTCATCCGCGTTTGGTACAGTAGTCCAATTAGTGGCCGACGTACCGCACCCCAAGAAACTAAAAAAGAAGAGACTAATATGAACGGGTGGCTGGTCACGGTAGCCGAGCGGTTTAAGGCATGTACTGTCTTCGCTCGCTTGGAAACCGGGATCGTGGGTTCGAATCCCACACAGGGCATGGGTGTTTAGTTTGTGTGTGTGCGTTTTTCTCTGTTTTTGTACAGGTAGAGGCCTTGCGACGAGCTGATCACCCGCCCAAGGAGTCCCACTGAATGTGTAAGATCTAGAAAAACCGAAGTGAACGGAGAAGTTCATGGAGATAGGCTTAGGCCCAGTGAGGCTGTAGTACCAAGGAAAAAAAATTGAACGGGCACACCNCACAAGGGGAGCCCTCTCTATTTTGAATGCACACCAGGGGTCGCCAGCCCCTTCGGGCGGCGGGGAGGCGGAACCAGGTTGTAGTGTATAGACGTCGCTGTATGAATGTGGCGGGAAATGTTGCGAATTTAAATAATTTCATCCTTCTTCAGGATAGAAGTGGCAAGACTGAGGCAATATGGTGATCCAGAAAGTTGGTACCCACCTACTAGACTACACGGGGATCATAATCAGAATACAGTAATTTGAATATTAGTCATGTAGTTGATAAGTTATGTCAGTGCAAATGTAAATACGTGTAACATTTCAACAGTTTCTATTGCTACATAAGTTTTTTTTTTTCGTGCCGTTACAACTATAATGTCAAACTTTGTGAATAAAATACCTTATCAAAAGCATAATTTTCAGTGACATATCACCGTATAAAAGTGAATGTAAACTTTGCTACATTGTTGCTTTCTAATTCAGTGGGTGTCCGTTTTATCACCGCAGAAGCCGAACCCCATTAACGAAACTAATTCCGTGCATCTGACATGTTCAGAAACCAATAGTCACTCAGCCAATCAGTAAATTCCTCACCCTTTCTTAGAGCCCTAGGCTTTAATGCCCTTCTCACAACAGCTCGCTACTGGACTCTACCCTGGGCAAGATAAATCCATTCTATGCCCTCATACCCTGCTTCCTTAATATCCCATTTAATATTATCCTCTTAAGCGTAAGTAAACCAAGTTGTCTCTTCACTTCAGATTGTCCGACCATGCTTCTTCATTGCGTTCATGTTCCACTTATCATTCTCCTTGATTTCACCACTCATAATCCGGACATAGGGACTAGATCTATCGACTGGGCCCAATAAAGTAGGCTTTTACCTGAGGACGGAGGCAGAGTTCAGTCCCTGATGTCCAGAAAATCAGTAATTGTAAAAGGCAAAAACAGGTAAAGGTATTCCTTTCACAGGCCGTGGAGGCGCATAGGGTTGTGAGACGTCGAGGCTTCCACATTCTCTAGACAGTCGGCTCACAGATGGTGGTGAAGTTGTGAGCCTTATGAGCCGGCCGTCCTTTAACCCCCATGAAGATTCCTGATGCTCATTTCTGTTAGAGGCTCAGTTGACCTCAGGGTCATAGTGCGGCTGGAAGGATTAGGTTAATTGAAAAATCCAATGACCTCATCGGGAATCGAACCCCTCATCCTAACAGCCTATAACATAGTGCCTCAACCAACTACGCTACCGCGTGATTGTACGAGTAGAATTTGATGAAGGGTACAAATTATGAAGAACTTCAGTGTACATTACTTTTTTGCCTCAAGGCCCGTTCCCTATATTTATTTGTTTGTTTAGCGGCGTTGTCAGTAACTCTAAATATACATAGAATCGAATGGTAGGCTTATTAATGGCTTAAAAAACGGGAACCATGTACAGCGAAGCTGTTGTAGTCTGAAGACACTGTCCCTGAATTTGTCTGAATTGAGTGACTGAGGAGAAGAAAGCACGAATAAGCTGAGTCGTCATAGTCTCCCCGACCGACATTCGAACCAGGCACCCCTCGAATACAAGCCAGAAGCCTTGCCGCTTGAGTCGACCTTCTCGGACAGCCTCCTGTTATCATCCTTATCGTTAGATAATGTCTCCGTTTAGAAAGTAGGCAATTCGTTCAGGTAATGAGTTGAAGGTAAGCCGAAAGCAGTGATTTTGTACAGCCCTGACGGAAGGATCGATGTACAAATTAGGGCACATTTTAGCTAGATCATGGGATGAATGGGCTAGTTGACTGCATAGTGCGATGGGTATAATACACCGATATATAACGACGTGCATTATAAAGCTCACCAAAAATAATGGTGAATACGAGTTGTGGGGGTGAAGTGATGGATGCCTGACATGCACTCGCGATGCTCTGCTGGGCGACCGCCTGACGCGCGGACCTTCCACTTGCTTGTTTTTGCGCATATTGAAAATTGTTGTGACTGTGGGCGCGTATATGAATACTTTAACTTGGAACACTGCTTTATATTGACCGTGTAACTTGCACTAAGATCATATGGTTAGTCGCTGGCTTTCCACCGTGGCGGCCCGGGTTCGATCCCCGGTCTGGTCAAGTGGGATTTATGGTGGACAAAGTGGCGCTGGGGCACGTTCTCCCGAGTACTTCGGTTTCCCCTGCCAATCTTCATTCCAACAATTGCTCCACAATCACCCTCACCTATCATCTGGGGCTGGTACAATAGGCCAGAAGTGGCCGCAGTACAAGGGACTTAGTCCCACCCCACTAGCATTAAAAATTACGCTAAGATCATTGTGCTTTAGGATTCTTGCCATGCAATATCGTAGATGCTAGCAGTGTTTCGGAGGAACGTCCTGCTTCCATCTTCGGTATCGAAACACCATATCCCATCTCTTCTAACCTGACGAAGCAAGCAGCAGGTTGTGGTATTTGTCTAACACTGTAATGTAAATACCAACCGCCGTGAGAACCTAAAATCGTATGTATCAAAAACTGTAATGTTGCTGCGTGAGGTTATGGTAACGCGCTGAGCTGACAACGCTGCAAATTCTTTCGGCAGGTAGTACTAATTCTGCCGATAGATGGATCAGCTAACAGTGATTTATCTGTCGTTAGCTGTTTCTTGAAACTCGCATTTCTTTGGTTTTTATTTCTTCGATATTGGATATTATTGGTAACACCCTTAAACATTATTGGATTGAGAGTGCTCGCATGATACCCTAAATCAGATTTGTGTGTGGAAATAAGGGAAGGTGATTTTATTGGTATGGTATCGCAGTTGCAAGTGAATGCCTCTCTAAATGCCTTGAGGTCGAAGGCAAACATCGTTGCTATACAAATTATCGCCAATATTTTATTATTCAGAAGTTTAAAGATCAAAGTAACTGCATAACAGACTAACTACTAACTTTTTATGTTCATGCTTTGCCTAAAAATTGGCTGTGCGTTGTAACATTGGATTCGGGATAGCTCAGTCGATATAGCGACGGGCTACGGGCTTGGCCGTAAAGAGGTAAAAGTAAAGTTGTCCCTGTGCTTTACTAATTAAGCATTACGCCATATAGGCGTATGGGGTAGTGGATGTATAGATCCACATTTTCTTGAACTCGGCACTAGCTGGAGGTGATTGTTCAGCTTCATGCCCCTGCCGCTGTACCCCGTGGAAAGAGCCCACGGTACCCATTGGATAGGCGTTCGGTGGATCCCACGGCCGGCCTGGACGACGGGCAGAAGAGAAAATTCGTGACATTCCGGGACTCGATCTCCGACCCCTCGGTCTTCCAGCTCGTAGCTAGTCGCCATACCGTCAACGGCATCCCAGCACATATGTTAAGACGCATGTAATTGTAAAAGAACATTTCTTGGAAAAAGTGAAGCTTTGACTTTATTGCGTTTTTAAGTGCTCAGTGGCACACAAAATGCAAGGGGTCGAGAATGACTGCTGAGAAGGACACGCTGTATGGTTGCATTACTTTATAAATTTATATTTTAGTTTTGTCGTTTTATTCAGACTGCTATAAAAATAATACCCAAGATGTATTCATTAAACACTTTGTGATAACGTTAACTTCATTCCTGCCCCATTTTGGGGCATTCCTCTTGTCCTGAACTCCGTTTTAATAACTAACCCTTAACCTCGTCTTCATATACTAATAAACTGGCCCTCATTAACGTGGTGTAGCCTAATACGTTTCGTCTTGCAAGGTGTCCAACCCATCATAATACCCTGACTGCTCCTGTAATCGCTGAACAGTGTGTCGTTTGTATGACACGTGACCATATGCATTACATACAATGTGAACACGTGTTCTNGTACCTCTAGGTAGGACGCTATGTGGGCCCCAGAGCCGATCTGAACCTTGTGGAGAGAGAAATCCTACCCCTGCCGAGATTCGAACCTTACGCTATAAGAAGATGTTAGTACCCCATCCTTCAGAATTTATTGAGGTGAATTCCGGGACGGTGTGCTTACTCCATCTGCTTTTTAGCCTACTTAAAAATTTATTAGCATCCGCCATGTTATGGATCACGATACAGTTGATACTGCGTCGTTAAATAACCTGGGAATGATTCCATGGGTTTAATGTAATATCGTACCAGAACGTGCAGTTGCAAATAACACTTGAGTGAAAGCGTGTACTAAAAATTGGCCTAACAGTACGGCTTGCAGGTATTCTCTGTTCTTTTGGCACCTACACGCAACTGATTAAACTTTTTTCATTATAGTTTTTTTATTATTTAAGTCACTAGTGGAGGGCGGGCGTTCGTGTAGTCATTTGGTTGGGGCACTATGCTATAAGCAGGAAGGTCGCGTGTTCGATTCCCGATATCATTGGGTTTTTCAATTGACCTAATCTTTCCAATCGCACTATGGCCCTGGGGTCAACTCAGCCTCTAACAGAAATGAGTACCAGGAATCTTCCTGGGTGGTAAAGGGCGGCCGGCGCTTAAGGCTGACAATCTCACCGCCATCTGTGAGTCGATTGTCTAGAAAATGTGGGAGCATGGACATCTCACAAATCTGTGGACCTCCACGGCTTGTTACAGGGATAGCTTTATTTTTTACCCTTTTTAACTCGGTGAATTGTTATGGTTTTGCTTTTATATTATAGTTAGTGGTTTGTACAAGATAAAAGTTCTGTGAGGAAGAGAAAGAGATGCTGAAGCTGTTGTACCCTAGGGACTGTATGAGTGGAGCTCTCGTGTACGTATTACTGCAGACCATGTGGACAGGTATTCATTAATATCATTCTGCAAAATAAATATGCCATTGAGCTGTATTATCAGTCACTAAACATTTCCCTTGTTTCCGTCAAGGAATTTAATTTCTCCCTGGTGGGAATTCTTTCTGACTAAAAGTTTTATGTTCGTGTCTTTACGCTTCGCACTGCACGGAGCTAAGGCACGGTAGATTTATCTGCACTGAGGCCATTGAGAACTTTATTCTGGGGTTATTCAAGATTGTCCCTCGAACAGGGGTGTGTTTGTTTCTCGGCCTGAGGTCGAATGTACGATTTAAAACTGAAACCCAAGTTACAGAAAAATGAAATAGAAAAAGGTTATACAGTAGTGCAATTCTGTCTGATAATGACCATATAAAGTCGAAACATGTCATAGAAATAAAAGGTAAAGTTAAAACTATCCCTGTAACTGGCCATGGACGCCCGTAGAGTTGTGAGATGTTGGGGCTTCACATATATCATAAACAATGGGCTTCTTGATGGCGGCAAGGTTGTCAGCCTTAAGCTCCGGCCGCCCTTTACCCCCCAGGAAGATTCCTGGTACTCATTTCTGTTAGAGGCTGAGTCGACCCCAGGGTCATAGTGCGGCTGTAAGGATTAGGTGAATTGAAAGATCCAATTACCCCATCTGGCATCGCACCTGCGATATTCCGGCTTGTAGCATAATGCCTCAACCAAGTACGCTAACACGTGCATATCGTAGAAATATCATTTGTAAAAAGTGACAGTGTAGCACACTGAACAGTCTACGAGCTAGTTGAATCCTTGTAATTTCATATTTGTCGAACTCCCTTTTGTGTTTAGAGCATGTGAACAAGGTAGACACATTTGTAGCCCCCCCCCCCCCACAC
>NW_019745080.1:3580251-3595037 GCF_002891405.2 Cryptotermes secundus
AATATTGATGTAGAGACAGTTAACGCTAGTGATTGCCCAGGGTGTTGAGAACATCTGAACCGTAGATAGATGACGTGACAGGAGGCTGGAGAACACTGAATAACGGGAACTTCATAACTTGTACTCTTCGTCAATTATAATTAGAATGAATAAGTCAAGGAGGATGAGATGGGCAGGATATGTAGCACGCAAGGGAATTGAAGAGGAATGTGTGTAGAATTTTTATGGTAAAGCCAGAAGGAAAGAGATCACTAGGAAAACGGACACGTAAGTGCGAGTATGATATTAAGATGGATCTCGGGGAGACAGGATGGGGTGGTATGGACTGGATTGATCTGGCTTATGATTGGGACAATTAGAGGGCTCTTGTTAACACGGTAATGAACCTTCTGGTTCCGTAAAATTCTGGGAAGTTTCTGATTGGCTGAGCGAGTGACAGGTTCTCATGAAAGTGTAGTTATGTAAGATTTGAGGCTTTCACGGCGGTGACTATGAAGAAAGCAGTCTTCTGGGATTTTGGTGTTAACACCACATATACACGGTGCAAAATCCCAGAAGACTGCTTTCTTCAAAGTGTAGTTAGTTGGTTAGTTAAAGTGGGTAGGTAGGTAGATTGCCGTTAAGTTTTCTTATGAGATTGAGCAGAGCTACTCGTTTCCAAAAGCGACACCAATCGATTGCCTCAGTATCACATATCCACTTTAAGTGGCAATACACGCTTCCCTTACAAATAATTCATAAAGTAACGTGAACTACGAGTAGCAATTTTCTGGGGTAGAGTTTCGAAACAAGTTTAATAATGCTGGAAGATACGCTAGTTCGCAAGTTTAAATTAGTCCTGACACACATAGACGTCGAGACAAACTTGTTCAATACTCCAGCCAATTTTGATGAACCTGTAAGATCCTTATCTGTTGTCAGAGAGGTTTTGCCAGTAATTCGAATTATCCCTAACATACTGCAAGTTAGATACTGTCCATTAAGTTTGACGATGCTATTGAAATATTGAATCAATAAAAAATAAGGAAATGCTGCACAGTAATTTTTAAGTAGGCCACTGCATATATTTTATCGCTTTATTCGAACTACGTATCTATCGGTTCCTCTCAGAACTCGAAAACTTGAAAAGGAAAAATCCTCAGCAGTGAAACTGGATGTGATGTAAATTCAATTCCGCCAACGTTCCTGTCGTGTTAAAGACACAGGGGTGTACAACACATTTCCGTCGCTTAGTGTCAATCGAGGAATGTTACTAGGCCCACTTCCTGTTCTAGCCTTTCTTTCTTCTCTGTGAAAAGAAGTTTCACATTTACTTGAGTTCTCTTGCTATTCCTCACATGATTCCGGATTTAATTCTGCAGTTTAATGCCACATGTGTTTGTATCTTTCTTCCTAATAAAGTTTGAACCGTTTGACGGATTTTGATGAAACTTCGTAAAGACATACCGTTAGAGTCATCGTCACTTCTTGATTTTCTGTCATCAGTATTATCTATATTGTTGGTGTAGTAAGTTGTGAGGTAGTATCTGTCTCCTCCTCCTCCGTCTTCTTGAAGCGTAGGACATCCGTGAAACGTTAATTTCACTTCAGTTTATTAATCTATACACAGTCGGTAGGACCAAATCGATGGGACATTAGCCCGTCGCAAGGCCGCTACCTAACACAAACACAGAATAAACGCAGACTTCTATGCCTCGAATGTGATTCGAACCCAGGATCTCAGTGCTCGACGTAGCGAAGACATTCCATGCCTTAGACCGTCAGGACATTGTGATCGGCTAGTGGCAACATTTTTTTTTTCTGTGGCGCTACAGCCCCAATTTGGGCCTAGGCCTGCCTCCATGAAACTCACCGTTTCACTTCGGTTTACTAGATCTTACACATTCGGTAGGACTCCTTGGGCGAGTGATCAGCTCGTCGCAAGGCCTCTACCTGTAGACAGACACAGAAAAACGCACACAATCATCCATGCCCTGAGTGGGATTCGAACCCACGATCCCGGCTTCCGAGCGAGCGAAGACAGTGCATGTCTTAGACCGCTCGGCTACCGTGACCGGCAGTGGCAACATTACAGCCACTTAATATACGGTACTGACATTTCGAATTGCAACTGAATCGCTGATAAAAAATGAAATTTTTGTTAATATACTCGTAATGTGTATACTAAATCCACACCGATAACTTAACGAAATATCAGCGCCTGAGATGTGTTTTATGAATAGTTTCTCAACCATGGCCATAGTACGAACCTGCACAAAAAATTTAACAAAATCGAAATGTGTACAAATGGAAGTTGCGCAGAGAAATGTTTCACCACATATATTTTTTTATTGCTAGTGGGGTGGGACTTAAGTCCCTTGCACTGCGGCCACTTCTGGCCTGTCGTACCGGCCCCAGATGATAGGTGAGGGTGATTGTGGAGCAATTGGTGGAATGAAGATTGGCAGGGGAAACCGAAGTACTCGGAGAAAACCCGCCCCAGCGCCACTTTGTCCACCACAAATTCCACTTGACCAGACCCCGGGCTCGAACCCGGGCCGCCGCGGTGGGAAGCCAGCGACAAACCACTTGAGCTATGGCGCAGCCCGACTCACCATATACATAGCACAGTATACACCAGCGTATCCTGTACCGTATCTGCTACGTGCTTTAACGCTCAAAACCACATCATTTGTGGGGGTGTATAGGGTGATTATTTCCCTAAACAGCATTAACCGACCCTCTATGAAGCGAACGCACAGTGTTTTTGTGTGGGGTAAGAACCATATTTTTGAGTATTAATTATATGACGTGAATGTTTTAAGAGCGTTAACTCGTACTTGTGCATAGCCTCACCGTCTAAGTCCAAAATATTAGAAGGAAATTGGGCGTCGGAATTTCTTCACAGACGTTATTTATCTCTCAGATAAAGTAACATTTTTGTATCAGTTGCTGTGATGTACTCGTACATACCGAGTAATATGGTTTGCCTCTAACCGATACCATATAATAAGGTTACTCTACTATTCGGTTACATCTAATGATTCAGTACACACTCAGTGAACCAGGGTGTAAAACCATGTAGCACGTGGATTATAGGGAAGACCATTTTGACAATTACCAATTAACGAGAATCTTCCTAATTTGTCCTCTCAAGTAAATTTTGTGAGGGTGACCAAAACAAGGAAGGAGGGATGAACGGGCATGAAGCGCGCATGAGAGAGTTTAGAAAATCATACAACTTTCTAAGCTATAAACCCGAAGGAAAACACAGTTTGTTGGGCGTAGGCTTAGAGGGGGAGCAGTATACTGAGTGTGGGGATATGGGCCGGATTTTACTGGGTCACGAAAAAACCCAATTGCGGGCTGTTACGAACACGAGAATGAACCTTCGGGTTTCTTGAAATGTGATTTCTTTTTCATTTGCTAAGATTAGGTACCGTCATCCTCAAGAAGCTCTTAACCACATACTTAAGTTAGTTAGCTAGTCACTAAGTAACATGTTTCGCATGTCACTTCCGGGATGCGCTGTATTCTATTGCAGTGTGTGCTAAAATATTCGTTCGTGTGTCACTCAGGCGTTTACCCTTTCGAACTCGAGGTATATGTAAGTAAAAGGTAAGATAAAATTTTTCCTGCATCCAATTAATTGAACACTACGCTATGAAGAAGCATGAGGAAGTGGAGGAGTCATCGTGCTTGATCTCAGTACTAGGAAGAGGTGGGTGGTCATCTTCACGCCCCAGATACTGTAACCCCGGGGAAAGAGAACCCGGTACCTGTGAGATAGGGGGCCGGGTTGGCCCCAGAGCCGGTCTGGACGCTGTGGAGAAGAGACATTTCTCTTTCTCCTGCCGGCATTCGTTTACCGGCCGTCCAACCCCCTAGCCTGTCGCTACACCGATTGAGTTGCTCCTGCTCGCACATCTAAACAACGCCTACGGATTAACCTGGATCACAGAAGACGCAGAGTGTCTGAGTTACAAAAACCTATCAGTTAACTTCATTTGCTGTTGTAATAACCATTTATTGCAAGCGCATAAACACACGGTGCAGGAAAAATGCAGTTTCAATTGAACCGGATGTGGGCCATCATGTAGTGACCACTGTGCTTCGAGGTGTTAACTGTTCCAGTGAAGGAACTCCGTCCGGAATTCTTTTGAATACCCCGTTACTTATTTCACACAGAAGGTAAATGTCATAGGTACAGCGAAATCACGACTTCAGAAGCCCTTGTCACATACACTTGCTATAACTTCCTCTTCGACCCATACCGTGGTCTTGCCCGTGCTGTAAGGTTCTCAGCCCGGAAGGCAAAGTGCCGTAACCATCTTGTGACAGCTGTATGTCCCCGGTGGAGCTGAAACACGGTTTCCTACGAAATAGTAAACAGTTATGAGTTGTTAACGTAGCGAATATCATTCTGTCTTAGGGAAAATTAAATTAGACTGAAATCAGCGGATATTATAAACTGAAAACACTTGCAACACGGAAGTTGGCTGCTGCCAGAGAAACCTCGTCTCTTAACAAATGTTGTCGGAATCAAAATACAAAGTTTGTAGATACCCGAGAGGTCTAAATGTTCATTTAATATTCCTGGCATGTTGTTTTCTATTTTGGAAGCTTGCAAGTTGCTACTCGTTCCATAGTAAAATTGGGACTTTCATTAAAAAATTGTTCTAAGTTCTGGTACATAGTTTGGGACTGTACGCATCAGCACATCGCACGAGATATATGGATTGATATTCCATCTTCAGACTGCAGAATTCTTTCAGATGACGGGAAAGTAAGTTTAACTGTTGGAATTCCGGTTCTGTATTGAATCTCGTCCAGGACCTCTACCGTTTTGAGTTTGTTGTTGGTGTTCTACAGTCCCTACAGGAGAATTCAGCATTTTTTTTAATATGTCACGGCCTTCTTTTTCTTCCGCTTTTTGACGTTCTCAGCAGTCGAGTTCCGTGTTGGTGGAAGTGAAGCGAGCAGAAATCCGAAAGTTACTGTTAAACGTCTTGTTTATCAGTAAATTTATATTTAATTTATACGCTCTGTGATAGTTCTCGGTCAGGCACGACTTCAGATCTCCGTGTTTTCTTCCCAGGCGTTGGTCCACGGCGACCGTACTGCCATTTTTGCCGTGGAAAGCGAAATGAACGAGAACAAGTTTTATATATCAGACAAACGAAAACAGTACAGTCGCGATACTCACGCGTAATGTGTACGTGTATTGTGCCGTCTATCATTTTTGTGTCGTAGTATTGGGATATAAAATTATATTGAGGTAATTCTTTCTCAATTTTCTTTCCTGCTTTTTAGGTAGAGCGTAAAATTAAATTAAATTAAATTAAATTGATCTGAGAGAGTTTAGTTATAATGTAGCTGATTCTTAAAGTTCTGGGGTTGAGATTCTTAGGGAAGTGGGTATGAAGCTAACAAAAAACCAACATCCAACTTAGTGGAGCCGAGTCATTGTTGAGAAGCCAACAGTCGCTCGACTGCCCAGTAATTTCACAGCGTTTTATGGAGCCCGAAAGTTCATTCCCTGGCAGCGGTCCCTATCGTGATCCAGATGAATCCAGTCCATACCACCCCATCATATTTATCTAAGATCCATTTTAATATTATCATCCCACTTACGTATATGTCATAGTAGCAGTATATTTCCTTCAGGCTTTCCCATCAAAATCCTATATGCATTCCCCATTCCTCTAATTCTTGCTACGTCCTGTGTTTGTCTCATTCTTCTTGCTCCTTGACTTGAACATTCTAATTATACCAGGAGAAGAGTACAGGCTGTGAAGCTCCTCATTATGCACTTTACTACAGCTCCATGTTATTTCATCCGTTCTCTTGGGCCCATACATTCTCCTCAGCTCCCAGTTCTTAGATGCCCTCAGTCTGTGTTCTTCGTTTAATGCACGAGATGAATTTTTCACACCCATCCAAAACTATAGGCAAAATTGTTTTTAGACAATAGCCAGGAGGACAGTGTTCTGAACTGAATGGTAGCATGCTGAAAAGCACTGTCGTGTGGTATGGGACTCCGTGTGGTCTGGTAGGAGTTTACTGACGTTTCGGAGGAACGTACTGCCCCCGTCTTCAGGGTCGAAAAGTTACCCAAGCAAGAAGCAAGCCTTGCTGGAAGCGGCCTCCGTAGTCTAGGGGTAACGTTCCAACCTCATGACTCAAGGAACGCGGGTTCAAACCCGGCGGAGGTCGTGGAATTTTTAAGTGCGGAAAAATTCAGGGAACAAATCCTCCGGGAGGGACTTTAAGGCGTGTCTCCCGTGTCGTAGATTTACGGCACGTAAAAGATCCCCGCCTAAGTAGTTTCCAATGCCTCCGGTAGATGGGGAAGTTATCGGGTATCACTGCCAGAAGAGTGCCGACCTCGCTAGCAGAAAGGGACTGATAGCGAGCACCAGTACCGGTAGGGTATGGCGACAGTAGAAATTAAAGGGGGACGTACAATAGACTACTAGTCGCGGTGCGTGGGGAAACCCACCCCCACTAGTACTGAATACTGAATACTGAAGCCTTGCTGGTCTTAAATGTTCGGTCCTGAAGATGGAGGCAGTATGTTCCTTCGATAAGTTGGCAAACTTCTGCTAGACCACACGGAGTCACATGCCAGAAGACACTTGAGAACCGCTCTGTGTATAAAGTATTCTAGCAGGGAAAAATGGAACGCGTGTCACTCTTTTTGCCCTTGGTGATGTCATGTATCGATTTTGTCATTGACAGTGAATGACTGCTGATACTGCTACATCCTCGTTTCGCAGAACTGCCAACCTAAGTGAGAACGGGACCTGCTACTGATTCGTATGCGTTTATTTCGTAAGAAATGCAGGTGTAACAATACCATAAAGCACAACTGAATCCGAGGCAGCTTATTCAATGTAGTCACTAGATTAGTGACATCGGTTAGATTCCCGATACTGGCACGGATTTTTCTTTTCGCCAACCCATCCTGACCATGTCCGGAACTAATTGAGACCGCTGTCCAGTGAGTATCTGGAGACTGTCCGATGGAACTCAGCTGGCTGTGAACTTCACCACTCACCCACATCTAATGCCGAGGTTATGAATGCCTGGGGCTATACCTCCATTGCCCGCATACGTCTTCATGGCATACAGTAATTATGAATAGCCTGTGTTAATACCAGCAAACTGGTTTCTTGATTAAGCTCATGGGCAGGTGAGGTGCATAATTTAGTGAAATTCTCGTGAACTCTGACGCAGGCCGGGCTGACCTATAATTTTTAACTTTTCCTCCCGGCTGCGTTCCAGGGGAAATGTAATCTATAATTTGGTAGTTACTTTCGTCGCTTGCCCACTGCTGCTCCATACCCACCCATTGCCATCCTATGAGTTCTGCTGTAGACATGCCAAGGCACATTTTCTGCGCCGTTATCTGTGTGACCCTGCGCTTGGCTGGCCACAAAGCACGGAAGCCTTCTTTAAGATATTAGAACAAGGGCTGATGTCCCAGAGCAAATCTGGACAATGTGGACTCGGGACTCGAAAGCGACCCCTCGGTCATCCAGCCCGTAGCCAGTTGCTATACCGACTACGCTATCCCAGCTTACTAAAAAAACAGTTAACGTAATAAACTGTTCTGATGGAGAAAGGAATGAAGGAGGTAAAGATATGAAGGGAATAGAAGAAAGGGAGTCAAGAACGAAGATACTGAAGAAGCCATTTCCCATTGTATTTCATTAGACGTAAGAGACGCGAGAGCAATTTTTTTCGATGGTTATAATCCGTATTTTGGAAAAAAGGAAACGTAAGTTTCGAACCGGTTCTCTACTGACCAGAAACCGTTCAAGGATAATCTTTTAATCAATTAACTATATGATGCACAGAACGATAAGTTTTACAGTCTCTCTGGAGCCGACAGAGGGTTAAAAGACGGGCCACATCCTATAGAAACAAGCACAAACAGTTACCTTCAAATTGATTTTCCTGTTGACTTTCTGTGTTCTCTCAAAGATAGGGACAGAGAGAAAATATAAAACTATTAAAACGGAACGTTACAAATTAAGCCGAGATATTTCTCCTCTCCTTTCCGCTCTTTGTCCTCTTTTATTTGATTTCTGTTCGAAATTCCGCCCCCGCCCCCACCCTCCGCAGCACACAGAAGCTTGGAAGAAAGCTGGAAGCCTGCTTCTGAAGATACTGCCTCTTAACTCTGTACGTAACAAGAACTACAGCATGCGATTGTGTGCGCGCAGTGGTGTGTCACAAGTCTACACCTTCTGATTTGACGCTTTTGACTGCGTTTTCTTTGCAAGAACGTATGAAGAGTTTTATTTTCTGCGACCTTGAAAATTTACGCAATATTTTCTTCCGAAACGTCCGATGATTTGCACCGGACTACACACAGTGTTACATGTCGGAATATAGAATTCATCATAATCACTGCTGTGAGAACAAGTTCAATATACTGTGGCATGTAAACCCGTTATTAGGCGACAACCCACGAAAGAAGCAGCTATATAGCGGCCGTTACTAAGTAACGGTTTCACAAACAAGCACGTTTGCACCGCAACAATTGGAAACAGCAGCGGATGAAGTGTTTTCTGTGCGGTCCATGCCGAGATGTTATAAGCAAGACAGCGAGAATCAGTTGAGAGAGAGAACCCCGTGTTGAGGCGGGGTCGAGTGCCTCCACCGTGACCCTGCGAGTCGTAGGAGGCGACGAAAAGGGAAGTCTCACATCTGAGACAGTAAAATATGGTCGCGAAAAGACTGCGCTGGCAAGGGCCAGCACTATATACAAAAGACATACCCGTCCTATCGTCAGAGAAGTCGCCTCACAAAAACAAGACCGTAACACTCAAACAGTAATAAATATCTGGTCATGAGCCCGAGATGTGGCTCGACACCAAGACTTACTGACTGACCGCCAGTCGCATTGTGACCTGGACAGTTGAGAGTCGACAGTTGGAGTAGTGAGTTAGTTGTGAGAAAGTCGCCAGTCCGTAAGTACGCGAGAACGGAGGCAGAAGACGTTAGGAACCGTCACCGGGCAACAACTGGTGAAGACAGGGACAACTTTACCTTTACCTGTACTAAATGATTTAGCTTATTCTCGCATTTATGGTAAATTATAAATAAGAAAGTCGGGTCCTGTTGGCCTGAACATCGAGACTAGATGAAAAAGTCATTATAGATATGTGTCAGGAATAACAACCAGTAAGTGTAAGTTTGATACAAAGTATGGATTTCGGAGGAGGAGATGGTCAGCTGTAACGTTACGTTTGACTGCTGGTTTTCATTACGAGAAAACGGCCAAGCGAAGTCATACATTTCCGATATAACCTACTTTAGAGGTAGGACCCGGGTTAGCGTAATCGGTATAGTGACTGGCGACGGGCTGGAGTTCGAGTCCCGGTAGGGTCAAGTTTTATCTTGTCTGTGTCGTCCAGACCGTCTCTGGGGTCCACTCCAACCTCCTATCCAATGGGTACCGGGGGTAAAGCGGCTAGGGCGTGAAGCTGACCACTCACCTCCAGCTAGTGCCGAGGTCAAGAAAATGTGGATCTATACATACACTCCCCTATACACCTTCGTGGCATAGTGCTTAATTAGTTAAGCGCAGGAACAACTTTACCTTACGTACATTAGAGGTTTCTGTTTATAGAACTGTCTATAAAAAGTTCTTATAGATTATTTTTCGAACCACCTTACAGTAAAATGGCCGTTAGATTGGTACGAAGAGTCACATATGTAGACTGAAACCAAATGCAAGTTAATAATAAGATAAAACGTCCAGATTAGTTCAGCGATTCTGTGAAATACAAACATACCACACAGTATTAGAAATTCATTTTGTAAACGGTACGTTTATATACTCTGTGGATATCAAAATTTGACTTTTCATTTCCGGTAGTTGAAGTTCACTCTGAAGGTAACAAATGTACATTAAATTTTAAATTAACGTTTTAAGTAAACGGTATCCCACAAGCAAAGGAAAAGAGTTCTTGGAAGAACACGTCAGCCGTGCATGAATAGTTCATAGTCTTTTTTGTTTCCCGTCAGTTCGCTTCGTTGTCACGCACGACCTTACCTGTCAATATACGGTTTATTCGGGGCGCAGAGAATATCGTTTTCCTTAAGTTACTTCATTAGGCATAACCATGAGCTGCACGCTGGACAACCGGAGTTCGATTCGGGACAGAGGGAGGGGTTTATGTCTTGCCACCACGTCCAGATTGGCTCTACTGCCTACTCACCCCTCTATCCATTGGGTACGGGGGGGAAAGCGTAAATACTGACAACCCCTCCAGCTAATGCACTACCTTATACGCCTTCAAGGTGTTGGGCTTAACAGGGACAAAAGACGTATGACGTAGGACTTCGGACTAGCACTAGTATGATAGTTGATGCATGGTTATCGGTAATGGTGATTTCGCTCGTACTCGTGGGGTGGAGAAGGAAATTAATACAGAATATTTGTGCAGCTGAATCTGCTTTAGATAATTAACACTTCAAATACTCAAGTCAAAGTCACATTGCGACTGGCGGTCAGTCAGTCAGTCTTGGTGTCGAGCCCGATCTGGGGCTTATGACCAGATATTTGTTACTGTTTTGACTGTTTCGGTCTTGTTTTTGTGAGGCGTCCTCTCTGACGAGAGGACGGGTCTGTCTTTTGTCAGAGTCATTGTCTGCAGTGGTAAATCATTTGTCATAATGTAAAGGATATTTACGTTTTACATGTTAAAACATGTTAATGTATATAAAATATATATACAGGACCTCTGTCAGTCCAGGCTCAATACAGCAGATTATGCCCTATTTCTAGTAGCTTCCGCTGCAACGGCAGTCTAGTCACTTGAACGGTCATATGCTTGACCGCCGCCAAGTTTAAGCCTCTTGTCACTTTAAATGCTGAATTTATTCTAAATAATATATAGAATTCAGTTCGTACATCACAGGAAACATATTACTTCTCCGCTACAAAGCCGAACCGGTTAATGCTATTAAGAGAAGCAGTTGCTGTTGACTGTGAGAACCATATAAAGCATACAAATATACTTTGGGGCAGAATGCAGAGTTCTGGTATGTTAGAGCAGGTGGTACTTATAGAACCACTGGGCTTTGAAGGGTAAATTACCAACCCTAACGAATAGCCACCCACCAATCAACTCACAGCCAAGAAAGAACTCTGAGATAAATCTCATTTGTGTCATAGTTCAAAGTATGTGACACACAGGAATCTTAGTACAAAATTTTTATAATGGAGGACACAAATCAAAGGTACACAACATGCGGAAAGGCACTAGAGGTGATGAAGCAGCAACGCAACAGACACACATCAATGGCACATGTTTCAAATGGGCTCACATCACAAACATCAGGGCGCTGAGGCCTGCTTGAGAACTCCCCACCCCCTATGAGATCTGAAGGTTCATTAACAGCAGAGTACACGGCGTACCACGGAACATATCGCGTGCTGGGGCCGTAGCCTGTGACGTAAGGGATAATTAATTATGGAACACGCCCCCACTCTTAAATATACACTGTCTGGGTTTCTTGGCCGGCAGTTTCATGTGTGTGTAAAGACTGAACATCCGCCTGCATGGGAAATCCTGAAGGCATCAACTGTTGATTTCACACATTATTAGCCCTACAGTCTACGTCACAGGACAGAGATTACGTACACGTTGGAACGGGACAAGTTTCTACGGTATTTTACTTTAGAATTACCCAAGTTAATTATTTGCCTACAGTACATTCCCACAAAACTTAATGATACGTTTGGAAGACATGTTCATAATCGGATTTAAATTATCGGGTGTGGGAATGTATGCAAAGTGTCCATAAAATCACGCAACGCTACCACAGACGCTGACGGTTATTACAGGATTCGTAGAGAATTCTTGACCCAACTTCATTGTGCATTTGTACGTATTCTGCTCTCAATAGTAACCCAATATGTTTATTAAAGGAAGGAAGATATCTCTAGTTTGTATCAATTACAGGGCCCTGAAATATCTGTCCCTTAAGTCTGGTAACACTGGAGGTCATTTCGGTGAAAGAAAAAAATACCGCAAATGATATAATATGAAACTTTTTGCGTTCTGTGCGCTTCGGAATGAGGGTTCAGTAAAGTAGGTATATTGCAAATTCCTACGGAAGAAAAGGAAATGGAAGAATAACTAAAGAAAAAAAGAAAGAAGGAACTGAACAGTCTAACAAATACTTCATAAACGAACAATGAAAGTCTCTGTTAAATAAGCTGCTGTTGTTGTTGTTATTGGAGAGGGTGGGTTTCCCCATGCACTTAGACAAAATATTGGTCCATTGTGCGTCCCCCTGTGATATTCTACCAGTCTTTCTTCCCTACCGGTACTGGTGCGTGTCATCAGTCCCGACTCAGCCAGCGAGATCGGTCTCTACGACACGGGACCTACGGCTTGAAGTCCCTCCCGGAGGACTTGTTCCCTGAAATTTTCCGCCCTTAAAAATTCCACGACCTCCGCCGGGTTTTTGAACCCACGTACCTTGAGTCATGAGGTGGGGACGTTACCCCTAGACTACGGAGGCCGCTTTAAATAAGCTGTTGATATGATATTTAAATCTTAAAATATGCTATATGATAGATCGCATTCACTTTATTATCCTTCCAAGTAAGTTCGTATTGTTACAGTCAGTGTTTAATAACGTAATTATGTATTCAGGACTACTGCAAAGATTGAAAGCTCGTATCTATTCCGTTTTCGCTGAACATAGGCCTACAACGAATTGTTTCAGAAATTAGTTTTCCTCATATTTCTCTAAACAGTCGCCACATTGAAACATATTTATATAACATCTTCATCTCTTAATAGTATCTACGTTTTATGTTAAGCTCATTCAACTTTTAGAATAAACTGATTCTAAACAGCTTTCAGTGTAGGATCTTCAACACACACGTTTTACTGAAATCGATTCATCCTTCGAAGCACGAATTTAATAACTGCCATTTCTACCTCACAGAGAACACACAGCATCTCCGTTACAACGACCAACCGATTAATGTTTAGGGAATTAATCTTTATGTATTTCGAGAATCATACAAAATATATAAATACATTCTTCTAGAAAGACGCAAGAATCTGTAATGTTAGAGCATATGGTAAATGGAAGAACTGCGCTTTAAAGGGTTAATCAATTTCGAAGATGAAGCAAGCAGGCGGACACAGAGACTGACTGTACGTCACTGTTATGCGATCACTTTATGAACGTTTTGGGAAAAGAAAAAGGAAAACAAATCGCGTCATCGCCTTATGCTATCGGTACTGATGAATATTCAGAGCTGGTTATCAAACACAGGAGGCAAACACACATGCAATAGTGCAACCAGCTTGATAGAAACTTCATCCTATTTTGCCTCCACAGACACACAACCAAGGCTGCACGCCACTGAGCCAACAAGGCTGTCTGCAGACGGTTGCAAGAGAGCAGTGGAATTGGAATCAATTTTTCAACAATTCAATGAAGGAGTCGACTGGATGGCGTAATGCCGCTAAAAATCTCGATAATCGACTGAGGAAGACGGCAGAGTCGACAGTATAAAACGAGGACAATGGTGCAAACTTCATTTCCCTGTCGTTCCCTTTCTCCGAACTAAGAGCCAATTCCTTTTCGTCATTTGCCATCACGTGAACATACCAATGAATCTTTATTGGCATTCTGACGTTTGATCCGTCCCAGAAACAAAACGAATTTGACTTAAACGGTCATCCGATGCAAATGCGACTGGAGTAGGCTGAGAGTGTACTGAAGGGAGAGCCATTACATCTCAGAGGTGGCTAATATCCGGAATACTATTCAGGGTCTGCAACTTTTATCGCCCTTCCTAACCGCATTCACGGAAACTTTTAGTTCTTAAAATTACCGGTATCAGTTTTAGCAACCCTTACCTTAACATCAGCTGTTACAACTGCGTCAGAAAAATTATTGTTGAAGGAGTTAAAACTCCGGTGTTGACTCGTGACATGGGTAGAGACTTTTCTCCTTACCACCGCCTAAAGCCAGGCTCGGCCCCCCGTCCGAATTTCAACTTTAGCATGTGCCGTCCTCATGCATGCTCAGCTAAGCACTACTCCATGAAGACGTATGGGAGAGTGAATGTATAGATCCATATTTTCTTGATCTCGGCACTAGTTGGAGGCGAGGGGTCAGCTTCACGCCCTGGTCGCTTTAACCCCCCCCCCCGAGGCTGGTTGGGCCTCAGAGCCCGTCTGGATGACGTAACCCTACCGGGACTCGAACTCCGTCCAGCCCATAGCCACTCGATATACCGACTGCGGTATCCCTGCTCCTGGAAAATTTACAGTTCAAGTTATATATATAGCAATCGTACCAGCCGTAAGCCACAAGAGGCTGGAATAAGTTCTGTACACCATCGCATGTTTTCATTGCCATTGTGGTGATGCGGTGATGTCTCAGCGGATGGGGTCATTAATTCTGCATCAATAACTCGCGTCTGTACGGAATCCGTACTGTTTTAATAGGAGAGGTTATATTATATTTGGTTTCATTTCCGGGAATGAGGTATCCCACATAGTTTTAGATGGAATATGGAAATGTTCCTCTCTTTACTCTTGATGTAGAAGGAAAAAGCGAAACAATTTGATAACTTTCATATTAGCTTTTGAATTTCACGAATGCACCGAAGACAGATATGAAAGGAACCTAGAAAATAAGTAAAAAGTAAAGCTATCCCTGTAACAGGCCGTGAAGCCCATAGGGTTGTGAGACGTTGAGGATTCCACATTATCTAGACAGTCAGCTCAAAGATGGCGGTAAGGTTGTCAGCC
>NW_019745080.1:3595341-3609442 GCF_002891405.2 Cryptotermes secundus
CCAGTTTTAATATATATTTAAAATTTATCTATATAAATGACGAAAATATATTTTAGTTATTTTAGTATAAAGACAATAGGGCATGCAATGAAGTAGTTCGACGTACATCGAAAAGCACCTGAAGATGGCACTTTTGTGATGAAACATGTAGTGCAAGAGAGAAGAATAAGGTGAATAAATGTATGCACTGTAAGACGGTCAGAATAAATCATGGAGCATAGGGATATTTCCGTAGTATATCCAAGGGAAGATTATAAAAATAAAATTTGAGGTTTGCGAAAATGGGGTTTAACTCTGTCGATCGGGCCAAACTGAATAGGCTGTTACCTGAAGACGGAGGCGGATTCTGGTCTCCGAAACGTTGTTTTAAATAAGTCATTGGGTAATGACCAAAAAAAGTGAATATTTTTAATTTGTGATTGTGAGATTTCAGGTTTTCACTACGCTGAGATGAAGACTGTATTCTGGAATGTGATACCGAGTAATCAGATGGACCTTACCGACGTTTGGAAGGAACACACTGCTCTTGTCAGTCGTGGCGAAGGAAGTGCGTTCCTCCGAATCGCCGATAAAATTCTACCAAACTACACAGTATCACACCTCAGAAGATAGTTTTTTTTTTCAAAGTTATGATTGATTAAATGCTTTCTTTAAAATCAGGCTGTAGTTTGGGACGCAGAACAGATGTTTCGAGAGACGTCGCTACTTCCGTCTTCAGGTGATGGTGGCCGTGTACTGTCCTCGTTTCTTTTATTATGATGTAGTGATTAGGTTTAGAGCATAGTGTAATAAACTGTCGGATTTGAGGTTGTCGCAACGCTGTGTCGTGGAGTTTCGGAGCAAGGTGTTGCTTCCATCTCCAGGGTCATAGAGAGCTCTGCTTGATGCTGGTTTCTTGCTTGCCGTATTCGACCCTGAACATGGAGGCGATATATTTCTCCGACGGGTTTATTTATATCTTAGGAGATTGGAGTGATCGAAGTTCAGGTTTGGATCACATCCATTGCCACTTTCTCCTGACTGAAGATATTATGAAGGCAACTCCAGAAACGTCTTCTGTTTCACCTCAGATAATGACACTGGTGATAAGAGAAACAGTGTTACAGTGTTAGTTAGTTAGTTATTTGGAGAGGGTGGGTTTCCCCATGCACTTAGACCTGTATTGGTCCGTTGTGCTTCCCTCTATGATTTCTACCAGTCTCTATATCCTACCGGTACTGGTGCTTACCATCAGTCCCGCCCAGCCAGCGAGACCGGCTCTACTAGCTGAGAGGTATCTATAATGCTTCCCCCATCTACCAGAGGTATTAGAGACTGCTGTTGGGCGGGAAACGTCCGTAATTTGGCTCAGTGACCTACTTTGGAGATATGAGGTTCTTTTACGTGCCGTAAAGCTACGACACGTGACCCACGGTGTTACAGTGTTGCCACATGCGTATTGATAAGCTGAGATTCGAAGCGTAACATTCGTTTGTATGAAGAACGGCTTACGGTGGCGTAGTGACGACATTACATTTCGTAATGCGAATTATATTTCAGCATGAGTAAAGTGCACTGCAAGAGCTTACCTCAAGTAACCAACTTCATGGAGCTGAGTCCTTGGGAAGCCGCCAGTTGTGCAGCTACTCAAGAACTTCCCAATATTTTATGGAACCCGAAGGTTCATTACCGTGTTCACAAGAGCCCAACACTGGTCCCTATCCTGAGCCAGATCGATCCAGTCCATACCACCCCACCCTATCTCTGTAAGACCTATTTTAACATTGTCCACCGACCAACTTCTTGGTCTTTCTAGTCTTCTACGTTACCGCGTGTTGTAATAGGGATGTACTTGGTTTGTGTATGTCGGGCAGATACTGAGTTATACCAGCAAATAGACCACGACCCACTCCTTCCAGTCCTTTACTTGATCACCATTCATGATGATTGAAACGTGGCTCAGAATAGGAGCCAGTGCGGGCTTACGCGAACCTTCGCATTCCGTAAAAGGCGGGGAATTCCTTGATTAGCTGAGCTATTATCGGTTACACATGCAGTACTGTGGGATTAATCTTAATATTATGCATCGTGTTGCGTGTTACAAATAGGGTATGTAAATGTATAAAAGTATGCAGTCTACACAACCATATTCTGTATTTAAAAACAAAGTAGACGATCTTGTATCAACATGTGTTTTTATTGAAGCTACATATTTCGTACAATTTCAATTTTTATGTTTTAATCTTTAGTCTTTAATTTTTAAATTTTATTATCTAGTAATTAATTCAATTTATGCATTTAAAAGACTCAAGAGCACAATAAGGATCATTATTGAAGAATTAAATGCAAATAGTCGAATGCAATTCAACAACTGAGACTGATATCTTTGTAGCCTTGATGATGACCCAATATAATGGTCGAAACGTAGCCCAAGTAGGAACAAATGTTGATATAATAGTGTCCACTTTGTTTTTAAATACAGAATGTTGTATAGACTGAGAATTTTGTTGTGTAGGCTGACATACTTTATACATTTATATACTCTACTCTGGAATTATTTGGAGTCTGAAACAGCGTCGTTAAATAGCCTAAGAATCAGTCCACATGGAGTGCGCCACACGTTCCCACGTTATAATATTCAAGCGCAAATGCAATTAGGAATTTCATTTGTCTGTCAGTATGACGTACTGCAAAGGAAATGGGTTCCGTGGACACTGTGATCAGTTTCGCGTCGTGAAATTGCGTGATAATTTCCCTTCCGAGAATGGAATTTGGAGTGACACACAGACTGTAGCGCGGAGCATGGATTGCAATTTCGTCCCTCGGAGTTCTGTTCGGTTGCAGTCCCATGTGGTTCCAAAATTCTGCGTTCAGATTCATAATGTTTGAACAGCTCAATTCTGTCTACCAGCAGAACCCAGTAGCTGTGAGAGGCAAAGAAATATTGATTACTACTCTGATGAATTCAGCTACTCAAGAACATTTTAATAATTTTAAACTTTTTATCGATTCTTGGGTTTACCGAATAATTTTAAACTTTTAATCGATTCTTGGGTTTACCGAATAATTTTAAACTTTTAATCGATTCTTACTTTTTCCGTTGCATTTGTTATATATGCTGTGGAATCGTTGGGGGGTTGTGAATGGTGAATCGGAAGTGATGTAGAAGTGAAGTAATGAATAGATGAACAAATTAACCAATTGATTAATATCCTTATTAAATAATTTTTGTCATATAGTCTGTTTCTCCTCTCCACTCAGTAGTGGAGTCTAAGGGCCCACTCGGCACGGCGGCCACTGATTGGCCTATTGTAGCCTGTCCCGGGTGATTATGACGATGGAGAATTTGTTGGAATGAAGATTGGCAGGGGAAACGGAAGTACTCGGAGAAAACCCGCCCCAGCGTCATTTTGTTCACCACAAATCCCACTTGACCAGACCCCGGAATCGAACCCGGGCCGTCGCGGTGGAAGCCAGCGACTAACCGCTTGAGCTGTGGCGCCGCCTTAGACATACTCAGTAAATCCAGTTACTAATCCACACTTCGCCAGTGGGCACCCTATCACGTGACAGTATTATAAAATGTTGAACATCTATTCAGTGTTACCAACCCTTTCTTTGTATTATTGTAGAAATCTTTTAATTTTTGTGCTAGACGCTACGAGTTACATTGGCTTCATGATTTAATATCCTGAATAGCTGCGTGACAGCCAGCTGTAGCGCCGTGTTAGGGTAAAGTGTGTGCTTTATTTCCGTTTTATCAAAGTTTGAAACTTATGACTCGTCGTGAAATTCTCTTATGGTCTTTGTCACAAGTAACCTTAAACTGACATAAATTGATGTCAGAACTTTGAGAGAAGGACAGGCTGTGAAAATGTGTTTAGCTCCACAAGATCATCTCAGAAGTTTGCTCTGGGAATATTGATTTTTGCTCCTCTAAATAATTAGCAAATTTTGCCAACTGTTTATTGCCAGAAGTTTAATTAAATGCCGGGTGCTTGGTACGTGTTATGAACCCTACTGACTCAAGTCTCCCAACGACGTAACTGCGTAATTCAGGCATCTTGTCTGAAACATGATTAGAATTTCGCCCCATCCACCCTACGAGTCTCATGTCAGTAAGGCCCAATATTCTTTTATTTTGAAGGCTGTAAGAACTCAAAAGAGTTCTATCTTTTGGGATATAATTCCGTGTAGTCCGTTGAAAGTCGAAACTGACGTTTGGAGAAGTATGGTGCCTCCATTTTCAGACTTGGAAGAGAAAGCCAAGCTAGAAAGCAGCGGGAAAGCAGGTGGCAGAACTCCGTTTACAGGGTCTTCCATTCAACAGCTGTAGCTGATAACCTCAGTACGGATATCCTTGTTGTCCGTCCACATGTTTCACATTCAAAACTCATGAGACAGATTTACATGAAATTTGGTATGCGCGTTCACTGCTGAATCTTGCGGAATTTTACTTGGTCCATATATGTATATTCCCAAATTTTACGAAGCTTAAATTGAACTGCATCACAGTTACGGTTTTCTAGGATGTGAGACCGTCTTGTCTGGTAGATATACCTCCATCTTTGGTGTAGCACCGCGTGAAAAGGAGATTACTCCACAACAACCTAGAACACAAAAAAATCGTTCACGTCTTTAAGATTTGTAAGTTTTATTGAAATATTAACAAAATTCAGTGATACGAACTTAACCTCCAGCGGATATCTCTGTTTAAGATTATGTGGGGCTCTATTGTAATCATGTCACTGTTTGTTTTAGTGTCTTCCGGTTCGTCGTTATGTCGTTTCCCTGGAAACCGGGTGCAGAACTAATCTGACTTACGGCAAAACCGTAAGATGGCAGCGGTAAACGGCAATGCTGCAGTCGGTATTATAGTGTAGCTATTTGCTTCAAAACGTACCTGTAAAACCTTTTTTTTTTAATTATTTTTCTTATTCTATGAAACCGTAATTATAGAACATTTCGAGTTTATGGGGCCCTTATTCAATGAAATTATGACTTCCAAGGATGTAAACGCATAAGAATGGACCGAAATTATCAAATTTTGGGGGTTTTGAATTTTTAGGTTAAATTCCACTAGTTGTTAAAATAATGCCCTGATATTTTCCTTAAGAAGATCAACGCAAATACGAGCTTTCGGTTGAGAGACTGGAACCACATCTCTTTCATGTACAAGTCACGTTTTCTTAACATGAGACTGACCTCCCTATATATGCTGAGAGTCAATTACGTCACATAAACGAACAGTATTTCATTTCCTTGTGTCGCATGAATTGAATATCGCAATCAGACTCTCGCGTTCATGGGCACGTTTCATTCGCTCCGCCCACTTCATGGCGCTGACATCATCGATTGATGGGTGTGTTAACATGTAAGCCATCTGCCAAACTACACGGTGTCACAGTCCGGAATACCATAGTTCACAGTACAAATAGACGTGTTATTCTTAGAGTGATATCTTATGTTTTGATAAAAATATTGGGTGTCCATGGTGAAGCCATCCATCCGACTGATTGACTGACTGACCCACTCATTCATCCTATGGACCGAGTCCTTGAGAAACCGCCAGTCGCTCAGCTACACAAGAAATTCCCAGCGAATTATTTAACTCGAAAGTTCATTACCTTCTTCAGGGGAGCCCTCAACAGGCTCCTAGCGTGAGCCAGATCAGTCCACTCCACACCACCTCACCGTATTTGTGGTGAAACCATCAGTCCACTCCACACCACCTCACCGTATTTGTGGTGAAACCATTATACATAAGCGTGATCCGAGAACTCGGCTTACCCTGTCAGAACCGTCACTTGAACGCAATAAATACGGAGGCATGAAGATACTTGTAATCTTGCATTAAACGTCATCACAAGAGGGATGTAATATCGGAGAACTTGGTATTCAGTTGTCAGATTTTCAACGAATAGTGTTCCGTCTTAGAGTAACCTTGCATTGAAGGTATTTAGTACGTGAGGCTTCTGTGTCTTGTTTTTGTGGTTTAAAGTTATTTTTATCTTACCGACATTTTCCCACAAAAGCCACAGTTTTCTTTGTTTTCTGATTTATCTAAGGTATAACGTTCTACAAATTACTGTCGCTTTATTGTAATACACTTCGAGTAATATTTATTATAAACTGAGTTGTGTAGGATTTGAGGTTGTCACACCGGTGATTGTGAAGAGTACTGTCTTCTGGGATGTAATGCCTTGTAGTCCGTTGACAGTTAATTGACGTTTCGGAAGAACATGTCGCCTTCATCTTTAGAGTCGGAGAATAAGCCAAGCAGGAAACCAGCGTGAATACAGGCAGGAAGCAGAGCTTGCTTCGAGCTGGATTCTTGCTTGGGGTCTTCTTCGACGACCCCGAAGATGGAGATGACATGTTCTTCCGATACGTCAATTGACTTTCAACGGACTACAAGGCATTACATCCCAGAAAATATAACTCTTCAGGGCACTGAATTGTTATTGGCAAGGGTGAGCATTAATTCCTTTTAGACATCTCTATATAGCTCCATTTTTCATGCTGATATTCCGATACTAATGTGCAGTTTCAGCTTGTGGTCTTTTAGGTTGTGACACCATGTCCTTTGTACTGCGGCCACTTCTGGCCTCAATTGTACCAGCCCCAGATGATAGGTGAGGTTGATTGTGGAGCAGTTGGTGGAATGAAGATTGGCAGGGGAAACCGAAGTACTCGGAGGAAGCCTACCCCAGCGCAACTTTGCCCACCACAAATCCCACTTGACCAGACCCGGGATCGAACCCGGGCCGCCGCGGTGGAAAACCAGCGACTAACAGCTTGAGTTATTGAACGGCCATTTCTTTATAGTTGACCATGAAGATGTCGCCAGTGCGCTCCTCGACGTTGTACAGCGCCACGCGGTGTCAGGACTCAGCGCAGTGGAAACCTGAAAACGGAACTCTGTGTAATTCCTGTGCTGCTGCAGACTTAGTACACGTTTAACTGGGTCTTGGGCCCGAATGCCTCTTGCCAGTATAAGATGTGATCCAGATTTCTTTGTCTTGTCAACCCCTTCATTAGTATCCGTGATGGACTTCCTGTCAGCAAGTTTGTGTGCATTATCAACGTTGATCCCGCATGTAGCCCTGTACAAATACACGCACGTGAGTATGTAGACCTGAAACAAATTTCCGCTGTATCGCCTCTCTCCTCTTGTACAGAGGGGAGTAGAAGGGTCGCTTATGCGCACGCGCTGCTTGCAAGTCTCGAGGTTGACATAGAATCTTGTTGACAGTAGATGTTTACATCACCGATGACTTGACAAACGATAACGTTGATCGTGGTGGTGGTGGTGATTATTGTAATGGTGATGCAATGTTTCTTTTAGGTTATTTTGCGACGCTGTATCTGCTGTTCAGCTATGTAGCGTCGAATGACGTAAATAATTTTGGAGGTAGTACCATGTCATTTGCTTGGAGGCACTGAAGACATTATGAAACATCCGAGGATAACCGGGCATCTCCTTGATGTGATCCAGGCGAGTTACCTTTTGGACTAGATCGATGTAATGACTGTGTTTCGTCGGTCATGGTAGCCGAGCGGTCTGAGGTATTTACTGTCCTCGCTCGCTCTGAAGCCCGGATCGTGGTTTCGAATCCCAAACAAGGCATGGGTGTTTGATATGTACAATACGTGTATATATGTTTATTCTGCGTCTGTGTTGTCCTGTGTTTAGGTAGAGGCTGATCACCTGTCCACGGAGTCCTAAAAGTAAAGAAAGTAAAGCTATCCCTGTAACAGGCCGTGAAGGCCCATAGGGTTGTGAGACGTTGAGGGTCCCACATTACCTTGACAATCGGCTCAAAGATGGCGGTAAGGTTGTCAGTCTTACGCGCCGGCCGCGCTTCACTCCCCAGGAAAATTATTTAATTAATTCCTGGTACTCATTTCTGTTAGAGGCTGAGTAAATCCCAGGACCTAGTGCGGCCGGGCGGATTCCTACCGTCTGTAAAAAGATCATGAAAGTGAAAATCAGAGGCCAGGAAAATGACGGTGTTTCACCTGAATATGTTGTAGGGGGCAATGTCAGATGAGATGGACAGATGTTATTAGTGGTATTTGTACAGAGAGGTGGAAAGAGGCTGTAGTGACAACTTACCACTATGTTACCACAATAGTGTGTAGTTATACACACTATTGTGGTGAGTGAACATAACGGTAAATTGTACACACACAATGTGACGCTTGAACACAATGTTTCTAGTAATAGCTGTAGTGACATATTGCAAGGTAATCGCCAAGAATTTCATTGGGAGACGTAAAGATAAGCGATATTCCTATCAGGATTCGACCCGAGCCTGGGTCGTCATATCCTGCGATAGTGCTTGTGAGGATACTTGGTAGACAGAATGGCCGTGGGAAGTTTTGAAGGATGACGGCAGGTGCGGCGGATTTCATTGCTTGTGGCCGTTATTTCTTCGTTAGCTCTTACGTCATCAAATGGACTGTCAAGATGAAGATACGGGAAAATCCCGGCCCTGCGGATTGTGATATTGTCATAACCACTGCCGGAAGTGACAGTGTTTGGATGTCGCGTGAAAGTGAATGCACATTTGTGGATGTTCGCTGTTCTGTCATGCTCAAGTTATTTACAGGCGTTGACTTATCTGTAAAGTTTGTTTAGTAATAGATTGGACTTGTGGAGATGATTATTGCAAGTAAACGGAGAAAGATGGTGTCTTTGTTAGTTTGTATCTTCCAGCATTGTCCATGAAACCCCCTGGAAATACTCGAAAGAAAAGTATAGGGCATCTTAATTCAGAATAGCTGATGAGCTAGCAAATTCACAGATCATTTTAAAATTTTGAAAGTAAAGTGTGAAGACTTTCATTGCAGTAACTTAAGTAAAGGGAGAAATGATTACCTCATTTTACTTAAGCGCCTGACCTGAAAACAGACGGATCTTTGATCGATGCCAGGTGAATGCATATTTAATAGCGAACAACGAAAAGGGGCCAAGATAACTCAGTCGTTATTATAACGGGCTATGCCCTGGACGGCCGGGGTCCAATTCCTGGCAGGAATCTCTACCCCACGGGGTCCAAACCAGCTGTGGAACCCACCCAGCCTCATCTCAAATTGATACCGAGGTTTCTTCTCGGAGGGTAAGATGGCAGGGGCGTGAAGCTGACCGTTTACCTCTATACAGTGTTGAGGTCAAGAATGGTGGAATTATACCCCAATTTTGCCGTACGTCTTCATGACTTTCTGCTTAATTAATTAAGCACAGAGACACTTCTGTATTTTACTGCGTAACGAGATGTGTCACAAGAATTCAAGATTGATTGATTGATTGTTATATTAATGACGCTGGTTTATCTGCAGATGTTGAATTGCAGCGAATGACAAGGCGAGTGGTCGTGGATGGAGAGAAAGTAAGGATTGAGATTGATTTGATTGTTTCATCAGTTATGTAACGGCGCTGCATATACTGCAGAAGTTGGAAGGTGTAGCATCGAATGAGATGATTATTGCCTGTCTATTTGGGCAGTAGTAGAAGTAGTAGAGCTGGAACTCGAAGTAGTGGGATTGGAACTCGAAGTAGTAGGACTGAAAATCGAAATAGCAGGGCTAGAACTCGAAGTAGTAGAACTGGAAGTCGACGTAGTGGGACAGGGACGGCCTCGCCATTAAGGAAACCGATTTATATGAACTCGGAAGGCGAGACTTGCCGAAGTCTCAGTTGAAGTAGAATTTCTGAATGGGTCCCCGCTTATAGCAGTCAGACTGTTACTCTTGATATGCGGGTGTGAATTCTGATTACCCGAACGTGTACTGCCGGTGCATCCCACAAACGTGACATTACAGTATGTACAGGCGAGAGTATCGCTCTTAAAGATCGTCCATCCGCGATCGTGACTCTTAAGCCCGAAAAAGGGATTCATTACAAGAAGGAGAAGCTAATCGGAAAGATATCTTCAGTTGTAGTTCTGTGCTGCATCTGCCGAGACAAAACATACTATATCTTGAGTACCTGCGTCCACTGCTACGCAACATTAAGCGGACCTGGCCATGTCCAAGTATCTTATAACCATTTGTGTGTACCAGTGCGATGCTGGGCTGCATTATTATGATGATTATGAATGCTGAGTAGGGAAGGAGGCATATCTTATGTGCTTGGGGATGATAGATATGTTACAGTTAATTATATTTATCATGCAAACGAACAGTACAGTTTACATTCTATTTCTGATACATATTCACCGAAGAGTAAATGTTTATTTTTGGCTAAATGTAGAATTTGTTTTTGTTGGTGGAATTTATGTTTTTGTCCCCCAAAATCAGAAACAAAAATACTTTTTTCCAATCGTTGGGTTAACTGAATGCCAACATGTTTATGTTGTATACTAATCCTTACTTTTTTCTTCATTTATGTACTCACAGTTTGATAAACTGTGCATAAACAGGCGAGGTGTTTGTTTAAACTTTGCCTTTAATCCTATAATTGATTAAGGGTTTAAAGATTTGTCAGTTCTCATGGTAGGTCATTGTTTTGTTGATTTTATACATTTCATCCCTGCTCTCTGTCAACAAAGACAGAAACCCCATCAAACGTGATGGAATAATACACTTTTCGCTCTAGTGTTTATTTTAATAACATATGACGTATAGACCGAAATAAATTGTGTCGAACACCATAGATTGACTGTAATGTATATTTTTATATGTATACGAATCTTTGGTAAGGAGGATGAGGTGGGCAGGGCATGTTGCACGAATGGGGAGACGAGGAATGCATATAGGATATTGGTGAGAAAGCCAGAAGGAAAGAGACCACTGGGAAGATCAAGGCATAGGTGGGCGGACAATATTAAAACGGATCTTAGAGGGATGGGATGGTATGGTTTGATTGCTCTGGCTCAGGATAGGGATCAGTGGAGGGCTCTTGCGAACACGGTAATGAACCTTCGGGTTACATAAAATGCTGGGAAATTCTTGAGTAGCTGCAGAATTTTCCGCTCCTCAAGAAGGGCTCAGCTCCATGAGTAAGTATACGATTTTTTTGGAACTTATATTTAAGAGTCGTCATTGCGTGCTTGGTTGTTTACCTCTACTGACAAATACACTGCTTATTTTGGTATTAGTAGGTTGATATTGAATCGTGAACCTTTCGAATGCTAGGCTAGTAGTAGACTAACCAAATGACCCACCGGGACGGCCCAGGCATGGCTGTTTGTAATTTGAATCTGTGTTACAATTTGGTTACCTCGAATCCCGTAGTGCGGGCAGCCATATGAAGCTCATTCTTGGTTGGCTTATGGCCAGGTCTGCTAAATACTGCCGCTGTCTCTGTTCCCAGCGATCGTGTTTCCTTTTTTATGATGTTTTCTGCTTTTCCCTTGTTTATTCTGCAACCCTGATTCCAGGAGTGTTCTGCTGTGTTGTTTGGACTAGGACATTTCTCTCATTCTTGTGCTTTTGTGTCTGTGATTCAGTCCGTATGCAGTGGCGAGTGTGTAACGTAATATTCGTTTGGTATTGAAGCGGTCGTTGTCACAGACCGTAAAGTACCTGCAGTAGGCTTGTATGACAGATTCAGTACCGGCACTCAACCTTGAACAGTTACCCCAACGCCTTCAGCATTGCTTCCGACACCTGCAATAATTACTACGAGCAACTTCATCAGTTACTCCCTCCGACTAGAGCACAGCAGTTACCCACAGCGCCTATATTCACCTCCAGCACACTTCACAGTTACCACAGTACCTCTTTACCCCACGCTACCGCAACAGCTCGATCTAGCACCTGCAACAATCACCCGCAGAACCTGCAACTGTAACCACCACAACACCCGTAACAGTTACTCTCAGCATAGGATACATTTACTCCGCGTGGTTGTGCGTGAGAAGGGAGCCACCAGATTCACTCCCCATTAGAGGTGGAGTGGCCACTAACAGACACATCATCTCCTCGAAGAGGAACCAGCATTTCAGAACACGTTAAAGTCTTGAAAGAACAAAAGTATGGTTATGGAGTCCCGACGGGGCTCGACCCCAATGCTGACGAGGGCCAACAACAATTTACTGGACTTGACTGTCAGCATTTATTCCTTCCACCCACAACAGTTTTCCAGCACCCGTAGAAATCGCCCTCCCCCTCATCCACAAGTACCACAATATCGTTTTACCCCCGGCTTCCAACAAAAGTTCGTGCAAGCACCCACAGCAATCATTTTCAACACATGCGTCACACTCGGAACCTGTAGCATCCAGTTACTGTTACTGCCAACTCACACACAACAGTGAACCTCAACACCTGCAACCGTTACATTTATCACACGCAACAGTTACCCTCAACATTTGCAGCCGTTACCTTCATCATACGCAGCAGTTACCCTAAACATTTGCAATCGTTACCTTCCTCACATGCAACAGTGAACCTCAACACCTGCAACCGTTACATTTATCACACGCAACAGTTACCCTCAACATTTGCAACCGTTACCTTCATCACACGCAACAGTTACCCTCAACATTTGCAACCGTTACCTTCCTCACATGCAACAGTTACCCTGAACACTTGCAACCTTACCTTTATCACACGCAACAGTTACCCCCATCACTTGGCAACCGTTACCTTCATCACACGCAACAGATACCCTCATCACTTGGCAATCGTGACCTTCATCACACGCAACAGATACCCTCATCACTTGGCAATCGTGACCTTCATCACACGCAACAGATACCCTCATCACTTGGCAATCGTGACCTTCATCACACGCAACAGATACCCTCATCACTTGGCAATCGTGACCTTCATCACACGCAACAGATACCCTCATCACTTGGCAATCGTGACCTTCATCACACGCAACAGATACCCTCATCACTTGGCAATCGTGACCTTCATCACACGCAACAGATACCCTCATCACTTGGCAATCGTGACCTTCATCACACGCAACAGATACCCTCATCACTTGGCAATCGTGACCTTCATCACACGCAACAGATACCCTCATCACTTGGCAATCGTGACCTTCATCACACGCAACAGATACCCTCATCACTTGGCAATCGTGACCTTCATCACACGCAACAGATACCCTCATCACTTGGCAATCGTGACCTTCATCACACGCAACAGATACCCTCATCACTTGGCAATCGTGACCTTCATCACACGCAACAGATACCCTCATCACTTGGCAATCGTGACCTTCATCACACGCAACAGATACCCTCATCACTTGGCAATCGTGACCTTCATCACACGCAACAGATACCCTCATCACTTGGCAATCGTGACCTTCATCACACGCAACAGATACCCTCATCACTTGGCAATCGTGACCTTCATCACACGCAACAGATACCCTCATCACTTGGCAATCGTGACCTTCATCACACGCAACAGATACCCTCATCACTTGGCAATCGTGACCTTCATCACACGCAACAGATACCCTCATCACTTGGCAATCGTGACCTTCATCACACGCAACAGATACCCTCATCACTTGGCAATCGTGACCTTCATCACACGCAACAGATACCCTCATCACTTGGCAATCGTGACCTTCATCACACGCAACAGATACCCTCATCACTTGGCAATCGTGACCTTCATCACACGCAACAGTTACCCTCATCACTTGGCAACCGTTACCTTCATCACATGCAAATATTACACTCAACACCTGCAGCCGTTACTTCCAACACACGCAACAGTTGCCCTGAACACTTCTGCTTGCATTCAGTCTTCACTGAATTGTAAAAATTGGGTGACCAGAATGCTGATATTCAAACAGTTTGCGCAACATGACATCGAGAACAACGAAATTATTCCGGCAGTTGTCAGGTTACATTAAGAATCGGTTATAAAAGCCTAAAGCTCTGAAGTGTAAATGTTGGTTCGTGAATATAGAGGCGTGTTTCTGTGCCGTGCCGTGGGCAACATTTGTTGGGGAACCTTCACACACGAGCAAGTAGCTCAGGAAAGCGTGATATGGGCGTGGGTATTTGTTTCCAGAGCAGTGTGATGAACATTCAGCAAAATCATCATTTCACACTGTATTCAGGTTGATCGACCGTGTAGCTACATTCTGTATCTATAGTAAGGAAACGTCAAGGACAGTGAGGTGTTGTAAATCGGAAAC
>NW_019745080.1:3609452-3612500 GCF_002891405.2 Cryptotermes secundus
ATGCGGACTCTCTGTAAGTACAATTATTTGTTTTTTAGCAACCGAACCTCGACATTATTTCTGGTGCAAGCGTCATCAATATAAAGTGTGGTTTCGGACCGGACAGCTGAGGGTTCAATCCCCGGCGGAGGCTCTTTTAGAAATTGCCTCATTCGCTGCTACTACCGTCACGAGTCTGTCCATCAGAGAACTGTTCCTGATGCCAGTGTTGCCACGTACTTCCGCCTAACTACGACTCCTGAGGCATGATGCCTAAGGCGTAAGTGCGTCGTTCTTGAACTCCTGTATATTCATGCGTATGCCTCATTGCTGTAAATAACTTTTTGACAAAGATTTGGGTGATTGGGTTATTGAATTTGATTATATTTTTTTACCATAATTGTGTTATATGGCCCGCCTCTGTGGTGTAGTGGTCAGAGTTCCTGGCTAAAGATCCAGAGGTCCCGGGTTCGATTTCCGGCCCTACCAGATTTTCTGAGAAGTAGTGGGTCTGGAACGGGGTCCACTCAGCCTCNCAGTGAGGTGTTGTAAATCGGAAACACCGGGGGGGGGGGTACGCATGCGGACTCTCTGTAAGTACAATTATTTGTTTTTAGCAACCGAACCTCGACATTATTTCTGGTGCAAGCGTAATCAATATAAAGTGTGGTTTCGGACCGGACAGCTGAGGGTTCAATCCCCGGCGGAGGCTCTTTTAGAAATTGCCTCATTCGCTGCTACTACCGTCACGAGTCTGTCCATCAGAGAACTGTTCCTGATGCCAGTGTTGCCACGTACTTCCGCCTAACTACGACTCCTGAGGCATGATGCCTAAGGCGTAAGTGCGTCGTTCTTGAACTCCTGTATATTCATGCGTATGCCTCATTGCTGTAAATAACTTTTTGACAAAGATTTGGGTGATTGGGTTATTGAATTTGATTATATTTTTTTACCATAATTGTGTTATATGGCCCGCCTCTGTGGTCTAGTGGTCAGAGTTCCTGGCTAAAGATCCAGAGGTCCCGGGTTCGATTTCCGGCCCTACCAGATTTTCTGAGAAGTAGTGGGTCTGGAACGGGGTCCACTCAGCCTCGTTAGGATAACTGAGGAGCTATTTCAAGGAAATGGCGGCTCCGGTCTAGAAAACCGAGATTGACGACCGTGGGGATCCGTTGCGCTGACCACGCGACACCCTCTGTGCGCTAAAGATGGCACTGTAGTTCACTCGAGGGCTACAGGCCACGGAGTTTTTATGTTTTTGTATTTGTGTGATGGCGATAGCGACTTCAGAATAATCTAATAAGGGCTCGAAAAGGATCTCTTTAAAATGTTGCCCCATTAGAAAAATTGAGAAGGGGTGCATGTACTGAGCATATGAGCCCTCATGGCGGTGACAGTCTTCTGGATTGCGGCACTTTCGGCAGAAGTTTACCGCCGTTTCAGAGGAATATTTTGCCGTCATCTTCATGGTTGAAGATTAAGTCAAGGAGGAACCAGCATGAAACAGGCGGCAGACAGTTGCCGCTGTTGGCTGCTACCAAACTGCGCAGCGTTACAATCTTACTGTTTATAGGAACTGCTTGAAAATTTACTGTCCACGTATGTTATGTAGGGTTAATTCTTCGAGAAACAGTCCTGTGTACTTCCAACTTCATCAGACACACACAGCACGCTTAAGCTGCAGCAGGTCGCCCTAACCAGGATACTCTTCCTACCCTTTGATGGGAAGGGTGGTTTCGGATCACGATGAATGAACGCGGTCCTTACACCTCTGACCGGGAGGTACAGATTGTCACAAAAGCCGTAGCATCCACTTCTGTGTTAGGCTTGTTTCATTACACTTCTTATTACGAAAGCAAGGTCGCTATATTAATGAACAGCTGTGGAACTAATTGTACTTTAGCCGAAAGATTCACGAAATGCAAGGACAAATTATAGAAATAGATGTAAAGGGTCGAGCCCGGGAGTAAATGCCTGTTGCACAGTATCCGATCAACTGAATGAATACACAGAAGAAGGATGACAAAATACATGTATATCATTTACATAGCATGTTAAATACGATTATTACATAGCTTGTTAAATACGATTATAAAGAAGTTTTAACAAAATAAATGGAGACTTACGTTACTACATAATGTGGTTGTAGACCGGTTGCTCGGCAACGACCGCGTTATAAGTAAATATAAAACAGCCGTTGCTATGTAATGGTCCATAAACAGCAACAGAGGAATGGTTTCCTCAGCGCTTTGCGCGCCGATGTCTGCGCACTCAGCAGTGTCAGCGACAGAGATGTGTGGTATTCTGTTCGGTACGTGCCGGGATTTTATAAGCAGGACAGTTAGTGAGGAGCTGGTGAAGAGGGTTCGTGTTTAACTGAGTTAGTCAGTGAACTGCTGAGATTCAGTCGTTATGAGCTGTTACTGTTAGAAACTGGTACCTGAGGCCGGGGATGTTTCGCTAACCGAGAGGAAGAGGAACTTCCTCCGTTGGAAGCCGCTACCGAGCAACAGCTAATGAAGACGTGAATGTGGACACTAGTGTGTGTGTGTGTGTGTGTGTGTGACGGTGAACTGTAAAGTGTAATCACGCTCTGTATCGCTGTCAAAGGCATGAACCTTCTTCGCCCGCTCGAATACTTGGTTTCGAATCCCACTCGAGGCACGAATGTCTGTGTGCTTATTCTGTGTTCTGTGTAGGTAGCGGCCTTGCGACTGGCTGATCGCCCGTCCGAGGAGTCCTACCGACTGTGTATAGATTAAGAAACTGAAAAAGCGACCAAGGTCCACAAGGGCTGTAGAGCCATAGATTTATTTCTGGTATGTACGTGTACTGCTTATGTGAGAAAGTAAAATGAGAAAATCCATGGAAATTCTGCTCTGTAGTTGTATCAGTAACGACATATCACATTCTGCGTAAGAAGTAAATATGCTGGAAGATAGTAGACACAAAATTTGCGTAGTGATGTAATACCAGAAGACTTCTGCAATGTCAATAAGTGGCCTCTAATTTCTGCATGTTTGCGGTTTTAATCTTCCGTCAGTATGCTTTTCGGAGGTCGCAGTGGGG